>NW_024061912.1:0-122266 GCF_006381635.1 Hibiscus syriacus | reverse complement strand
TTGGTTATTATGGAAAACGAATGTTGTTTTGATTCGGTGTGACTGGGTTGATGTAAACACTACTCGAGGCATAAAAAGAGTAAATTTGGTTTTACAATGGTGAATTTCTCTCGATTAATTCACACTGGTCAACAATTGATGGATGAGCCATATGTATTTTTTCTCAAATTAAACAGGTTTTTTACTGTCATGATCCAATGGATGAGGGTTGGTATGTTGTGCTTCGTATCCCTGAGACTTGATAGACATCAGGGATGGAAGTAGAGATGACATTGAAACAAGATCAGAAGCTTTACCTTTATAGCCAAAACTTAGATGTTACTATCACTATACCACACAATGTCAATGGGTTCGGGAAGACGGGATGAGATATTTATGAGAATTGATATGACATAACAATGTATTAAGATTTATATCTTAATTTAGTAATTTATAATATTATGAGTTATAACATGTTGTCCTTCAATATATCATTAATAGAAATTTTCACTAAATTGTTGTTTATTTATTACAGATATCATGCCCAGGAGAAAATTGGTTTGCGGATTGTTCGAGATTCCAAGAGGAGGAAGAAACAAATAATGAGGAATCAACTGGTGTTGGCTCTTCGAAAGTCTCGATTACTTTGAAGATCTGTAAAAATTTAGATGTAGATGATACGAAAAAATCAACCCATATTCCATCTTAGGTGTAATTTTAGATATATGTTTTGTTTGTTCTAGTTAACAATGTTGAACTACATTATTTTACGATATAACAAACTTTGATTTATTATTATGGAGTTCAAGTTGGTTGTTATGGATTTCAAGTTTGTTGTTATGGATGTCAAGTTTATTGGATAATGCTACAGGTTAAAAATTTAAGTTTGGGTAACAAAAGAGCATAAAATAACATCTGCAAAATTTTTGTTAATTAGCGGCATTTGTTATACAAACGCCACTACATACATACTCAATACCAGTATTTTAGAAGAAAAAAACACCACTAAAGTTCTAGATCTTTTACGGCGTTTATACAGAAAATGTCATTATAGTCATAGTCAATAGCATCGTTTTACATTCACAAACGTCACTATATGTCATGACCTTTACTGGAGTTTTTGGGAACAAACGACACTATATGTTAGAACATTTACCGGCGTTTATTTACAAACACCACAAAAGAAAATATATATAACGGTATTTTTCAACAACGCTGCTAAATATCACAACCTTTAGCGACGTTTATTGAAAAATACAGCTAAAAATCATAACCTTTAGTGGCATTTATGGACGATAAGCGCCGCTACCTTTTGCGGCGTTAGTTTTAGAGGCGCTTTTGGCAGCGTTTTTTTGTTTCACCACAAGGGATTTTAACGACGCATAAAAAATGTCACTGTATGATGGAAAATAAACACTACTAAAAACTAGTTTTGATGTAGTAAAGAATCAGAGGGCTATAGGGATAATGATGAATGTGAATTAAACCCTGAACTTGTTAGAATAGTTAAATAGGAAAATAAGCAGATTCTACCCCATCACAAGGTGACTGAGACCATGAATTTGGGAATAGATAAAGACAAAAAGGAGGTCAAGATTGAAACTTCACTTTATTCATAGATAAGAAAAAAAACTTATAGACTTGTTGCATAAATTCAAATATGTGTTTGTTTGGTTTTATCAAGACATGTCAGGGTTAAATACGGATATTGTTGTACACATGCTACCGACAAAGCTAAAATGCAAGTTATTGCAGCAAAACCTTCAAAGAATGAGACTTGATATGTTATTAAAGATCAAGGAATAGGTCAAGAATTTGATGCTAGGTTCTTACAAGTATCTAAGTATCCAGAGTGGATAGCCAATATTGTGTAAGTTCCAAATAAAGATGGAAAAGTTCGAATGTGTGTTAACTATCGGGATCTTAATCGAGTTAATCTCAAAGATAATTTCCCGCTTCCACATATCGACACTTTGGTCGATAAGACATCTAGACATGCCTTGTTTTCATTCATGGATGGTTTTTTTGGGTACAACCAGATAAAGATGAATCCATAAGGCATAGAAAATACAACATTCGTAACAATGTGAGGCATTTTTTACTACAAGGTGTTACCTTTCCGATTAAATAATGTAAGGGCAATGTATCAAAGAATCATGGTTACTTTGTTCCATGATATGATGCATAAAGAAATTGAATTATATGTGGATGATATGATTTCCAAGTCCCAAACCCAAGAAAAACATGTGGAAGCCTTGAGAAATTAGTTCTTGAGATTAAGAAAGTTTCAATTGAACCTCAATCCAAACAAATGTACTTTTGGTGCCACCTCAGTGAAACTGATTGGGTTCATAGTCAATAGAAAGGAATTGCAATAGATCCTAACAAAATCAAATCCATTCAGGAACTACCGCCCCCAAAGACACAGAAAGAGGTGTGGGGATTTTTGAGGAGATTAATTATATTGCCAGGTTTATTTCTCAATTAACAAAGAAATGTGATTCAATCTTCCATTTATTAAGGAAACAAAATCCTGGAATATGGGATAATAGGTTCCAAGAAGCCCTTGAACAAGTAAAACATTACATGTCAAATGTTCCAGTTTTAGTACCACCAACTCTAGATAAATTGTTGCTTTTGTACTTAATGGTCCTCGAAAATTCGATGGAGTTTATATTAGCACAACACAATGAGACTGGGATGAAAGAACGTACCACTTATCTCAGTAGGAAGTTCAGTAGTTGTGAAGTTAGGTATCCCCCGATTGAAATTATATTGTGCCTTAGTATAGGTCACGAAGAGATTAAGCCAATATTTCTATACCATAACATGTGGTTAATATCGAAGTTGGATCCATTAAAGTACATGATGGAGTCTACAGGTTTAATCGTAAGAATGGTGAGATGAAAGATTACTATCTGAGTTTGATAATATATGTTAGTTAGAAGGTAGTAAAAGGTAGTGCCATTACAGACTTCTTAGCAAGCAGAGCCTTGGAGATTATGAACTTGTGAACTTTGAATTTCTGAATGAGAATTTGATGTGTATATCCACAGTGGAAAAGGATGATTTTCTAAAGGATAAAGTTTGGAAAATGAACATTGATGGTGCCTCGAATGCAATAAGGCACGAAATTTGGGTAATACTGGTCTCACCAGAAAGAGGTCATTAACTACTCACAAGTCGATTGGATTTGAATGTACCAATACCATGGCTGAGTATAAGGCATGTATCATGGGAATTCAAGTAGCAATTGAACACAAAATCAAAACCTTAGAAGTATTCGAGGATTCTACTTTAGTCATTTATCAGCTTCGTGGAGAATAGATGACTAGAGACTTCAAACTGATTGAGTACAAGAACTTGGTTATGGAGTTGATAAAAGAGTTTGCGGAGATCACTTTCTTTTGTCTCCCATGCAAAGAAAATCAAATGGAGAATACTTTGGCCACATTAGCTTCAATGTTTAAAGTCAATGACTCTACTCGAATGATGCCCATCCATAAGAGTATAAAGAAATCCATCTCATTGTTACAACATTGAAGAAGATGATGAGGACAGTTTCCCATGGTATCATGATATTCTATAATATGTGAAATATCAAACTTACCTGGTTGAAACTAAATAAAATGACAAAATATTCTACAGTATAAGAAATATCAAACTTATCCATGGTATCATGATATTCTACAGTTTCCCATTATTGTAACACCGTTTTATCTTTGTGGTTATTGATTATTCACCAAATGGGTTGAAGCAGCATCCTATGCAAGCATCATAAAAGGGGTATTTTCTAGATTCTTAAGAAAGAGATTATTTGTAGATACGAAACACTAGAGATGATCATTTCAGATAATGCTTTGAATTTGAACAATGATTTGAATGCAGAATTGTGTGCGATATTTAAAACCAAGCATCATAATTTCACTCCGTATCACCCAAAGATGAATGGGGTGGTAGAAGAAGCAAATAATAACATCAAGAATATTGTCGCAAAGATGATCGACACTTATAAAGATCGGCACGAAAACTATCATTTGTCCTTCTTGCATATCATACGTCTGTTCATACCTCGACTAGGGCAACACATTACTTATTGGTCTATGGAATGGAAGCGGTCCTACCAGTTAAAGTATATATTTCAACTCTAAGGGTATTAATGGAACTAAAGTTAAAAGAATTTGATTGGGTCCATACTAGATTTGATTAGTTGAATTTGATTGATAAGAAGATATTGAGGCTATCAGTCATGGTAGGATGTATCAGAAAAGAATGACGAAAGCCTATAACAAGAAAAAAAAACCCCAAGAATTTCATGAGGGAGATCTGGTGTTAAAGAAAATTCTTTCAACAATAAAGACTTTTGAGGGAATGGATGCCAATTGAGAAGGCCTTACGTTGTGAAAGGCATTTTCTAGATGAGCCTTTATTTTGACTGAAATGGATGGAGATGATTTGTCTAATCCTGTGAATTTTAATTATGTCAAACATACTACACTTGAAGAAAAAAGAGATTAAAAAATGGAACCAAAGTGAAAACCCGAAAGGGCGCTTTGAAAAAATGTGGAAATACTAAGGCAAAAACCCGAGAAGGGCGCTTTAGGTATAAAAGAGTGTTCAAAAGAGGAGGAAAAATAAGGTTCAAGATGAAAACCTGCAAAGGGTGTCTTGAAACCAAATGGATTCGAGTTGAAAAAACCGCAAAGGACGGCTTGAATATTCAGGATTAGGCTCATGATTCCTTCAGAAGCCTAACAATTCAGAGAGAGATTTACAACTCAATTATCCCTAGTATGACCTGAGTCCTCTAGACTCATGTAAATTTTCGGAAGAAATCTTCTGTGAGAAAATAGAAGGACTCCGACACTTTAAAAATCCATATTAGTCATTTTTCTTTTTCTTTTTCTTTATTCATCTTTATTCATTTTAACTATTTTTTATTTTTTTAAAATTATTTAAGTTCCATCATTTTTATTTAATTCGATTTTTCTCATTCTTGTACTTTTATTTTATTTCTTTATCTTCTAATTTACTTTTCTAAAAAAACAAAACTTGTTTCAATTTTCACAATTTTTTAGATTTATTTCCTTAATCTTTTCGTGTTTCTTCTTTATGTTTTACCTAATTTGTTTTATGTTTGAATTTAAAATTTAATTTAATGTCCTTTGTTGTTCTAAATCAATTATATTTTACATTTATGTTCATTTATTTATAATGAGTATTTATATTTATTTATTTCGACATTCCTATTTATTAATTCATGTATTAATTTATCATGTTATGTATGACTGCATTATTTCTATCTATTTTGGTTTTCGTGACGTTTTGCTTGATTTGCAGATTAACCCTAGCTTCTATTCGTATCTTTTATTTAGAGTCGTGGCCTTCAGCTTGATTTTTTTAAATCTCTTCCCACTTTTAAAATTGTTCTAATTTCAATTTGTAACTTTTATGCTTTTAACTTAGTCCTAGATTTAAGTTCTTGACTTTAGATTAAACCTTTAGGTTTAATTTCACTTAATTAGTTCATCGTTTAGATTAATTAGGGAAAAACTTAGAATAGTTCCCGCATGTGCTCTGGATTAATACTAGAGCCTTGACATTAGATTTAGCACAATTAGGCCTTTAACAAATAATGTACTTTTGACTTAGACGAAGCCTTAGGTTTTAGAATTAGTTCTTTTAGTCCCTACTTTAGATTAATTAGGAGAGTAATTTAAAATGGTCCCCGCTTTTGCTCGGGGTGCTTTATTTATTCAAATAATAAATTATAAAACTTATTAAGGTTAATATTAGAGCCTCATCCTAGATTAGGTTTATTTAGTCTCTTTAAACTAGGATCAATAATTTATTTGTTTGATTGCATTGCATTGCATTGCATTGATTTTAAAATAGACAAGCCCATGTTAGTTTATTAGGGATTTACAATATAACTTCCGCTTTTGTCCCAGGGTGGCTTCTGTGAATTCTTAAAAAATTAATACCTTTCTAATTCATATCATGATTTCAAAATTGAGGTAATATCTATTTATTGGGGATTGATGATATAATTTTCACTTACGTCCAGGGATGACTATCATTAGTTTCTAATAAATTGGTAACCTCTTCAAAAATTTTCAAATTAAAACAAAGCGTAACCGACTAGATACTAATTTGGGTGTTGTGAGGTGGTAACCATTCCCCATATATAATCGACTTCCGAACTCATTTTCTATTTTCTCAAACCAAAACTCCGTTATTTTAGTAAAATTAAATTTTTAACTCAAATTTTTAGGTGGTCCAACCTCACTTTAAAAATGATTAGTGACCGACTCTTATATTTTAAAACAATCAGACCTAAGGCTTAAGTACCGTTCCGACCTCGTTTATAAATCATTCAGTAATGGAACAAAGGAAAGCATCTCGACCTTTACCTTTTCAATTGATATTATTGAGCTCTCATCTGCCACTATTAGTTCGAAGGACCAAGCTATATCAAGACTTCTACCCACCGTTTGTCAAGTACGAAGGATTCTACCCACCGTTTGTCAAGTAGTACCAAGGACTTACCCAATACTTTGGGTTAGGATGAGGCCCATCAACTCAATCTCTGCTCATCATCCAGGTTACATCCATTACAATCGAGCCTACTTTAAGGCGTTTGCCTCAATCCACATCCATAAAAGCCTAAGGCCTCAAAACCTTGTTGAGGTCCAATACCTCTTTTCCATATTATAACCCATATCAGACTAGACTAAGGCCTAAATTAATGTAAAGCTTAATAATTCGAGACTTGTACCTAACATGAGACCAATTTTAATCGGTCTAACCCAAAATTTGATTTGACCTAAAACCCAAGCTACTTTCACCTGAACCACTTTGACTCGTATTTGACTCTTACTCGTTCTAATATCCTACATCTGACTTGATCTGCCATAATTGATTTAGCCTGAAATCTAAATCGACCTGTAGTTTGATACGTTGACTTAATTACTCTGATCCACTTGAAATGTTTACCCATAGACCATTAACATTGATTGTTAACTTTAACCATTTATTTTGACTTGTTTACCTTGATTGACATGTTGAGTTTGACCCATTGACCACAAGAGTTCATTTTATTTCATTTGATTCTAATTTGTATTCGTTTGATACTAATAAATGCACTTGTTTCAAATTTTGAGAAGATATTTAATCAATTCGAGATTTCATCATGTTTCTATTTAAGTTAACTAATTCGATTAACGCGATAATCAATTTCTTATCGAATTTTATATGTTGTGATTGGGAGTTCAGGAGTATTAAAGTGCTATCAAATCACATGTTTAATAAGAGATTAATGTAGGATCTTTAGTTTTTAAAAGCGCGCCTAAGGCACCGGGCGCAGGTGGGTACCTGAAAAATCACCTCCGGAGGTACAGCTGCAGCGCAGTACGGTTGGCGTACTCTTCTTCCGCTTTTGGAGCTTTTCGGCGCAGGCGCAGGCACTGTTCTTTTTACGCCTTAACGGGGGAGGGGTGGTGGGAAGAGAGATAGGAAAAATAGATGAAGAACAATGGAAAGAAGAATATTAGAGAGAAATAGTAAACAAAAGGGAAACAGAAGATATTAGGTTTTATAACATATTACAAATAGTAGCCCAACTACAGTTCTTATTTATTTATAAAAATGCCCTTTTAGTACTTATCTATAATTAATTTGAACCCTAAAGTTCATATAAAACGGCCCCTTCTAGCATTTACAGGTTTTTTTGCAAATAGTAGCCCAAATCGACTTTCATTTACAGGATTTTATAAATAAAAGGGTTCAAATCCTAATATTATATAATTGATTTACAAGTTTTTTAGTATAAAAATGCGTCTCGCCTACGAAAGGCACTTGCCTTCACCCTACGCCTTGTGCTTAGGCTCCAAGGACCCTTTGCGTCTCGGTGCGCCTTGCACCTTTTAAAACTAAGTGTAGGATCAATCTATATTGGACTTAATTCAACCAGAAACGTTAGATGAATGTCCACGCTTTGCGATTCGTAAACTCAAGAATATCAAAATAATTATGTGTCCTCCCTTTTTTTGGTGCTATAACTATTCCATATATCTATATAAAGTTTTTTTTAGATAAATATAGGATGAATAGAAGGTAGTATATGTTCAAAGACTCTTAATCATTTGACAATGAATGCTCAAACCCCTGATATACGCGGTGTTCGAACCTGAGACTTCAAGGGATAACATCAATCTCTTCCCCACTAAGATAATGTAGTTGAACTACCATGTAACTTTGTCAGTTGGTTGTAATATGTGTGTTTTAAGTTGCGAGTATGATCTCTAGTTATACATACTTTTTATATGTGTATGTGAAATGTCTGGAAATATATAACTGTGAATAATACTTTGATCTTGTTCTAAAATATGAACTGCTTAATCTATTTTGTATCATGTTGTGGAAGTCATGCTACGCAAATATTTTGATTTGCATTTAGTTTATCATGTTATTCATGATCATTTTGCATTGGGTTTGGATGTTTCGGAGACCCATAAGACCTGGTAGTTATTTGTGCATTAGATATTAATCTTACGAGTTGTGACATCCTATTTTCTGGTGACTCTTCCATTTATCAATTAGCAATTCACATCTTGATTTATGATGAAAGGTTGATATCGTGATATGGGAAACACACCACGTTATGGTGATTAGATAAGTAGATAAAGGATTTACTAGTCTACATCAATATCTGTGCATGAACATAAATATTTTATTATAATGATATTGTATATCTATTTTGCTACAACAATTGGAACATACTATCTATGATCTACTATTCTTCGTGATTTACTCGTTATGATACTTTATTTATGATTTCTATTTGATGTTTATTTGCCCATACCACACTGAATATTTAACTCATCTCGTTTCTCTATCATTCCATTCTAAATTACTCAAGAAGGTGAGACCAATTTGATTTTTGAAGGATTCGAGTCTTTATTTTTCACAATCTTTCAATATTTTTTATTACGCTTTTAATTTTTTTTGGACTGCAACATGAGTTTATTTTCGTTATTTCTCATTAATTATAGGTGTATTTCATCATTTTCGTAGTCCCCATATTTTGAACAATATTATTAAAACTATATGAGTGACTTTAATGGTTAAAGAATTGTTATTCCTTGAGATTTTGGGTCAGAACATCATGTATGTCAAGAGTATGAGCATTTAATATAAAATGAGTGAGAGTTTTTAAACAAATATTACCATTAATAATGTCATTCCCGGATTTTAATTTAAAGTATATTAATTTATTTAATTTAATTAAGGGACCAAAATGGGCAGTTTTAAAAATTCTAGGTTAATCTCATATGTTTGGGAAGTTTAGGAACTTATTCCTGAATTTTTCCATTTTTGGGCTGTAGAGAAAATTTTAAATGGCAAACATGTGATTATAAAGACTTGAACCTATGACCTAAGAGATAACCACCATGCCTTAGTTATCTAGCCTAGGTTACTGTTGATAATTATAATAATAAAAATATCTTATAATGTTTGAAGCTCGATTTTAATACCCAAAAACCATTTCCCCTGCACGTGAAACTTGATGTAACATCCTCAATACCGGGTTGGTGACCAAGTCGTAAATTTTAGAATTTGGTAATTAAAGTATAATAGTTCAATAGTTCAATGATTTATTTGAAAATATTCCTGGAAGTTATTGGTAATTATCAAAAGAGTCAAAGGGCAAATGAGTCATTGAACAAAGGAATAATAAAATAATAATTAATGGGTATTATAATACCCATGTGGAGCATATGTTTTGGGAAATCAAGTTTACAGATTACTCTTCTCTTCCATCTTCATCTTCTTCTCTTCTCCAACGTGAAATACTCAAAGCAATGTGAGTTTTCTGATTTCTTGGTTGGGTTTTGATCATTAGATGATAACTAAGCTTAAGGAAAGCTTAAGTTATCTTAAAATCAAAAGATAAAGGAGTTATGGCAGATTAAAGAAAATGAATTTTTAAGTGAAATTTTGAATAAAAAGGTTTAAATGAATTTGGAGGATGAATTTTACTTGTCATCTATGAGAATAATAAGTTAGAAGTGTTAGAATTAAGTTTGGATAACATGAAAAATTTAGTAAGATTCTTGGTTTTAAGAATTTGGATGAAATATGGAAGATTATAAAGTGTTGGAATTATGGAATTGATTAAGGTTGTTATAGATGAATTTAGTAGTATAATAAGGATTTTATACATCAAAATTCGGGTGAAGTGTTATGATTTTCGGATGAAATATCTTATTCTGGGCATGTGCATCGATACACTATGAGTATGTACCGATGCACTAAGACAAATTTTGAAGGTGCATCGATGCATGAATATTTCGATGTTATTTTGGGTACCAATGCACCCATAGTGCATCGGTACACTCCTAAAGGAAAAGCTGAAATTTGGTTTATTAAATTAGACTGCGTTATTCATATTAAGTTATAGGTTTAGGCTTTTGATAATCGTCTCGAAAATTATGTTTATGTAGATATTGAGCCTAAACAAGTTTCGGAACAATTAAAGAATTAGGATCGAATCAAAGCAAGGCTAAGGTGAGTCCAATTTAATTTGTACTTATGTGATTGATCAAACATTGGCTTGCGATGAGTCAATGATGGAGTTACTATGTTAAGAAGTAACTTCTAAAATGTTATGTGATTACTATGTGCATTAGTAAGTAGAAATGGATGTATGTTATCATATGTTACATGATTTACATGCTTGCGTGGAAATGCAACTTATGAGATATGTTACTTGATATGACATGCAAGGTTACATGAACAAATGAGAAATGATAAAAACCATAAGAAATGATTTATGTGAATACATGCACTTGTGATACGTGTTATATGATATGATATATATGTTTACACATACATGTCGTATGTGACAGAAGAGAATGAACATGTGATTATAAGATCAATGATTACACGTAAATGTGATACGTGACTGAAATTAAAAGATATGTGTTTATAAGAGAAATAATATGAATAAGTAATATGAACTTAAAAATGATAATGCCCATGTTATGTGATATGAGAGCTAGGGTATAGTTGGCATGCCAAGGGTCGAGGGTTTACCTATGTTCTTCGGGACATATGGACTGTTTATCTATGTTCTTTAGGACATATGGACTGATTACCTAGGTTCTTTGAAATCTATGGACTGGTCCTTCGAGACATTTATACGAGCTATGGTGACATCATAATTGTGCACAACCTCAATGTGCTCACATACCTTAAGTTCTCAAAGTATACATGGGCTAATACATGGTCTTTAAAGAGAGTAAATAAATCAATTGATATGGTATTACGTATGCTCAGTTGTGAAATGGTATATTTGTTCATGTTATGTATAGAAATGTTCAGTATATACTTATATGATAAAGAGATACTAAAAGTGTTTGCATTATCATATGTTATTATGTATATTGAATCATAAGTGCTATGTTTGAATTCATAGATTGCATGTTTATTTATGAAATGCATTATTATTATGTTTATGCCTCACTAAGTCTATACTTAGCGTGTAAGTGATTTACACGTAGGTACTGAGAAGCAGGAGGATCGAAGCTAAGTTCAAAGTAACAACATATCTCTGCTCAAAGATCATATCGGAAGAACCTTACACAATATGTATATTTATGTGATATGTGTTGGCATGTAAATAGAGTCGTTTAGTATATATGCTCTGATCGACTTTTGTAATGTTTTAAACATATAAATGTAAATGATAATTGTATAGTAATGAACGGTTAAATTTTTACGAGTTTTATGTACGTTTTATGAAAGTTATTGTATTAGGACTGTAGCATTGCATCGATGCACTGTAGCAGTGCATCAATACACAATTTATATTCGAAATGTTTCACTGTTCATGGTAATGTTCACGGTACTATTCATGTCGTATAATACTGTTCATAAATACATTTTTACCTTAAATTTTTTATAATGAAGCATAATTTAATAATATTTATTGTATTTCTTAATATAAGTTCAAATGTTTTGATATTTTGTAAGAAATTATTTTAAAAAGTCAATGTGACATTTCAGACTCGTATCCGGGTCGGGTACGGGTTGGGGTGTTACACTCAAACCCATTCCCAAAATGTTCCCTAACCCCAACAATCGGCCCTCCACGATCCATCCCGCTCCGGTCGCTGTTGTAGTTATGTCGCCTCCAGTTGAACCGACGTCTTCCCGTGACTCATCCCCGACCTCATTGACCCCGAATCGACCACCGTTTAGCTTGAATCGAGAGCAACGTAACTCGAATCCTCACCGATCCTCCTCCGTCACCGCTCGTAGATGAGCGACATTGACCATCACAATCGAAGCCAACTGAGGGTCACTATGTCGTCACCGTTTTCGCTTACTATTGTTTTGGGTAAGTTTCGATTGTATTTCGGTTATTTTGACATGGTTTTGGTTGATTTTTGGTTAAATATTGGTTGTAATGGTGATTGGACGTTTTAGGAGTAGTCGGTTGCTGCCCTCAACTCCGTCGCCACTATCATGTGCCGTTACACGCCGCTGTGTACGCATGAAGCTCCTCCCCGATATTGAAACCTCCTAAAACTGATTCGATTCAACTCAAACCAGTCTGAGTCAACTCAGACCGAAAGCCTGAGTCAACCCGAACAGGTCTTACCCGTTGACTTTGACCTAAACGTTGACATGTCTATTGACCGTTGACCAGACCCATTGACTTTGAGTTTAACTGTTGACTTTGACCAAAAAGTAAATTTTTTTGAAAAGTCATATTTTATCTTTTTCGACGTCATGAGTCTGAATCTGTTTGCCAAATTCAAACCCGAAAGCCTCTGAATTGACCGTTAAACTCGAATAAGCATATGTAATTCATGTGAAATAATTAAGTGCATTTAATTTAATTTAAGGTCAATAATTGATTTATGTTATCATTTATTTAAGGTACTTGTGACTCTTCTGACCATTCGTCTGCTCAACCCGATTCCTCCAGATCCGTCTGTCTGCACAATCCCGTGATTACTCGTATAGTTCTGTAACTCTGTTAATACTTAGTTTAGTGTACTACTCCGATAATAATTTTGTTCTGATATGACTTAGGTTCTCGTACAATCGAAGAGCGTAGTGAAGTTGGTGCTCGAAATCTACCAGACTGGTTCTTTTTTTGAGGTGTGTTCCTTGTGTTATATATATGTGTGCGTGTGTGTGTGTGTGTGTTAAGTACTGTTTGAAAATACCATGTGCACATGACTAGTTTACCTAAATTACAATATGGGTAGTTGATCTTATTTAATTTTGCATGATTTATTTGTTTCAAGCTTGATTTTCGATTTACTAAAGTTTTAACCCTGCTTATCTGATTCATGTTATTTGGTTATTGTTTTTACTGAATTGATATTTGTTTGAAATTTGATTTCCTTGCTACCGTTAGTTACTGTTTGAAAACTATTTTCTTTGGGATATTCTGGGATCTGGTATGAAATCTCTGCAGGTTCAGCCGATCAAGCTGTTAATTCCTTATGGACCTAAGGAGACCCTTGGGTGGGCTCATAGGCCCAATGGGCCTAGTGGTAAGACCTTATGGACCCTAAGATACTCCTTTAGAGTTACTCCTCTACTATGTGCATTGGTAAGTCTTTATGGGCCTGAAGGAATACCCCTTAAGTGGGCACCTACGCTTCGACCAGGGTAAGACCTTATGAACTCAAGGTTCTTTCTTAGGTTGGAACCTATACCCTTTGGGCCTAGGGTAAGTCCTTATGGATGCAGTTCTGGAGAACTATATATGGTGCTCGGTTGGAGGGCGATTCTGTATTTTAAGCTAAAAACACTACTGACATTTTTATAACTTGGAACTGAACTGATTTGGAAACTTAAATGTATGTTTTTATTTTGCACTGCTGGAACACACTGAGCTCCTTAGGCCACTCCCCTAAAATTCTCTCTTTCATATATTTGGATATGCATCCCGGACCTGACACTTGGAGGATCGACACATTCGTATAGTACATTTGTTGTAATTTTTATCTTCTGATTTGCCATTATTTTTGGGTGACATGTGCCTAATTATTTTGAAATACATGTTTTGCGATGCATATTGCTTTTGCTACTAAAGTTGGTTTATTTTGATACTAGCTAGGGGAGGTTTATTTTACTCAATCTTTTATGGCTTATAATATTCGATTTGGATTTTATTTTATTATTACATTTTATTTAAGCTGTGTGATTATAATAGGGTTTTAAATTATCAAAAAATATTTTGAAATCATTAATGTAATACATTAGATCTAGTCGAAACGTAACGGTCAGGTCTAAGGGTTACAAATAATAAAAAAACTAAGCCAATATAAAACTCTTAAATATTATTATTATTTTGATTTTAAATAAATGAGTTATACAAAAACAATGTTTTGTGACTGAATTAAACTTTTAAACTATTTTTAAAGGGTCATTTCGACGATTAATGTCACAATTGATATTCGACCGTAAAGTCTAGACACATGTTCAATATTCCAATTTTTATCAAAATAATTATATTTTTATTAAAAATTATTAAAATAAAATTTTAATTACGATTAAAAGACCAAATAAGATATTACTCATTAATTAATATGTCACAACATTCATTCAACCACAACTAAATATATAATACCTATAAAACATTTTATAGTATAATTTCTAAAATTGTAGTATGTAAAAATTTATTTACGATAATTTAATTACCATTTTTAATTTAAGTCAAAATTTAATTAAAAATGGGTTTTTGTAATATACACTAATTTCTTCTTGCTTAGTGGTTAAGGCGTTAAGCAAGTTGATCCGGTCTCCTAACACGGAGGAGGTATCCGCTTTTACTCCCACGTCACGCGCAGAAGACCAAATTAAAATCATGTTATCTTTTTTTCATGGGTAAAATACACAAATGGTTCCTCTATTATAGGGCCCTACTTTATCAGTCTCCCTATTATTTAAAGTTACAAAATCATCCCCTTACTATAGGACATTCTTTATCATGTCTACTGATTATTAAAAGTTATAAAATAGTCATATGACTATTCATATATTTCAAACTCATCCTTTTCCATTAAAAAATTGACGATAGTCTGAGTCGGACGTTAACCTGCTGATTGGGATATGATAAAATCTGATCTTAGAATCTCAAACGAGTATCATATCTAAGTCAGCATGTTAACGTCCAGCTCAGACCGTCGTCAAAATTTTTAATAAAAATGACAAGTTTAAAAAATATGAATAATTGGATTACTATTTTGTAACTTTTTAGTCAAGGGACTCAACAAAGCAACACAATATTTAGAGAACCACTTTATAACTTTCAATAGTCATAAGACTCAATAAAAACATCATATAATCGAAGACCATTTGCGTATTTACCCGTTTCTATTTTGCAAAGAAAAGGGTAAACTACTCATTAGTATCTAAACTATTAGTTTGATCCATTTAGTACCTAAAATTTAAATTTTTAATAATTATACCTAAAGTGTTTTGGTACCTAAACTTAATTTTTTCAAAACTTAACGACGGGTACTAAAATAAAATATAAGCTAAACTTTAGGTATGATTTTAAAAAAAGTAAAAGTTTAGGTACTAAAACGAATCAAAACTGATAATTTAGATACTAAATATATAGTTTACCCGAAAGAAAATAAAAGTAATCCCCAAAAAGAAGAAAAAACCTCTGGCGTTTCTATTCCAACTTCCAATTCTTCTTCATTTTCAAGTTAATTTGCGTTTTCCGGCGACAAAAATTAGATTTAAGCAGTTTACCATGTGGGTGGAGATCATCTGCGGATATTTCTTTTACCGCTTGTTCCGCCGCTTCTTCTACTGCTCCGACGACGTTTTGGACTTGGAAACCTCTGATTTCAATGCCATTTTCTCCGTCGCTAATAGGTACAACTTTTACAATTTCAACATTTCCCCCCTAATTTCGTTCTTTTTCTTGTTATTTTCATGATTTTTCTAATTTGAAATAAAAAGAGTGGAACTTTATTGATTTTAGTTTAGCTTGTTACTGAGCTGAGCTTGATTGACTAAGTATTAGGCTGTTATGGTTTGTTTGGTTTCATGGAAAATTGAATTCTTAGAAAGATCTTTCCAGTAGTATTCATTTCTTTCCGGTTGAAAAAGCTGTGAATTTACACTTAGTTTATTTGTTTGTCTTTTTCAAATTTCTCTCGGGTTTTGAAGTGAAACGGGAGAATTCTTTTGAATGTGAACAATTAAAAATTAATATTTTAAATCTTTGGAGTAATGAAGTTCATGATTTTACTGTTATGTGGAGTGGGAACAATTATTGTTGTTACATGGAAAATTTTCTTTTTATTGTTGGTATAGCAAAAAAAAATCAAGTAGCAGAAGCACCAATCACAAATTATTAGGTTACTTGTTAGCTTATTTGGGATCAAAATTGACATTAATTTTAAATTTAAAACAGAGTATTTTGGTAAATCCATGTGGCCATAATCAAATTCTCCCACATTTATTAACTGCATCTTTTGATGCAACTTCATTGTAGACTTGAACAGCTTTATGGTGGAAAGGTGTACGCGGGGCTTCGTATTCCGGATGCTGACACTGGTTCTCTACAGAATATAGATATTGTTCTTGTTACTAAAGGGTAATATGTTTATGCTTTTTCAGCTTCATTGCATTTTCTTAGAAAATGTTCAAGCTTCATTGCATTCTCTTAGAAAATGTTAGTATCTATTGTATAGAAAGATCAAAATATAATTGAGAATGGGAATTCTAGTCATTTAAATTCTTTTACTTATTTTCATCTTTGTTTAGTGTTGCAAAGATACGATTGTGTTATCACTGGAGTTCTCCTTGATGCTCATTTTCTGGTACTTTTTTTTTTTAATTTTAGTTCTTGAAATTTAATCCATTTGTGCAGAGAAGCAGCAGTTATTTCTGTCAAAAATCTAGCAGGCTCGTTTCTGTAAATGAGGACTTTAGCTGGACTTGTGATGGTGGCAGTACCAAGGCTGTGTGCCATCCTGATCCTGTAAGTCGCCATGTTCATATCTGCTTCTTCAGGAACTCAATATATATGGCATGTTTAGGTTTGTAAATTAACTGAGCTTAAACGAATGTGCTTCCATTCATGTTTGTTTGTTTATTTTAAGCTTGTTCATATTCAGTGAAGAATTTTAAAATTGTGTTAGTACTTGTTTGTTTCAAATTATATGTTTTTGTGTTTGTTTGTTTAAATTAAATGAGCATGGTGCACATTAAACGAACATGCCCATGAAGATATGATAACATGTTTGTGAACAATTAAAATTATGTTCATGAATAATCAACTAGCAAACCATAATATGCATATTTATGATACAAAATATCCAAACATAAATGTTAATAATTATATCATTAATAAATAAAATAAACACCAAACAATAATATTATTGATTATATAACAAAATAATATACAAGTCTTAAATGAGTTCTTAAACAAGCTTTAAACTAGCATAAACGAGCTTGTTCATGAACATAAATGAATTGAACATGCCTTATTGTGTTTGGTTTGTTTAATAAAAAAGTCTCAAAATCTGGATCATGTTTGTTTATTTAGCTTGATAAACAAGTAGAAATCAAATTGTTTGTCGAATGTTCTTTTTTTTATAGGAATAGAAGGCCTCATTAAAAACCTCCCTCATAGATAGCCCTTTCCCAGCAGAAAGGATCCACTATTGTAGGGAGGAAAAGAGTGCCTCGGTTTATTGCTGAACCAAAATTACATAAAACTTAACAATTACACCAGAAATCCTGACATAAAACTTAAAAACTCCACCTACTTGAAAAACCTACTAACTGAGAAGGAAAATAACAAGCAACTGTAGTATTACAATCAACCAATCCCCATCTTTGCTAAACTATCTGCCTCCCCATTATAGGCCCTTGGAATCAACCTAATTAACAACACCTTTTTAGAGAAGAGTGATAGAATTTCTTTAACTAGAGGCAATAAGAAAACAAGTGCCAAAGCCAGAAAGTGAACCCACTCCACTGCTGACTTGCAATCACTCTCAACAATCAACCTAGTGACAGAAAACCATCGTGATGCCAAAAGATTTCAATGCCTCTTTTAATAGCCTTTAATCAGCAACTGGTGGGGAACCTTGACCGATATTCTCTGAAAAAGTCAAAAGAGTGCAGCTATTCCAATCCCTTAGGATACCTCCAATACCTCCAACCGAGTCACTTAACCTTACAGCTCCATCGACATTCATCTTCAAAAAATCAACAGGTGGGGGAAGCCAGCAAAGCACAGAGCGATCCTTCGATTCAGAAACCAAAATTCCATCTGCAAGTGAAGGATCCCCAATGAGCAAATCCTCCTGTATAGGAATTTTGGGATACTTGGCTTTAAACCACTTAGATAACCTAAATCTTACAATGAAAAACAAAGAAAGCCTATCAAGAGATAATCTTTCAAACACAATCTCATTCCTTGCTTTCCAAATAGACCAAAAAATAACTCCCGGGATAAACTTCCAAATCAATGAATTCACCCTCAAATTCCCCCACGAGATAAGTAAATAAGGGTCCTTTGGTAAAACTACAGATAAATCCCAAAAGCTTACTACCTTATTCCATAATTCCCATACTACATTACACGTAATAAACAAATGTTGCATTGATTCCTCATGCTTCTTACAAAATGGGCAAAGGATATCTTCACCTAGGGACATTCCTTTGTTAACCAACTCCACTTTTACTGCCATTTTCTGATGAGCTAACTGCCAAAGAAAAGCTTCAACCCTTGGTGGGGACAGTCCCAACCACACCCCCTTTGACCACATATCATTATTCCCAACTTCCTTCCCGAGCGCATCCCTGCAAGATTTGACCGAGAATAATCCATCCTCACTAGCTGACCACGAGAGACTATCCTCTACAGAGTCTGAAATTTTTATATCCTTCAATTTCAACATCAAATCCATCCATTGATCCAATTCCCAATTAGACAAATTCCTCCTAGCAAATATTCCACACCCAACAATTTGATTCATGATTGCCAAATTCAGCAACCTTGCCCCATTTGTTAGGAGATAATGCATAAATTCTCGGAAACAGATTTTTTAGAGGAACCTCTTCCATCCACAGATCAATCCAAAATAAAATAGACTTTCCATTACCAACTTGCAGCTTCGAATATGATCTAAGACAAATACCACCGAATCATTCTTCCAAAATTGTTGCCAATACTTCTCAAAATCCAAGAAGATATAGGTGAAATAACCTTACTGATAGACATAGAGTTGCAACTGATCTTGTGCTTGCTACATAACACTCTTTCCATACGGAATTCTTTTCATTTGCGAACTTCCACACCCATTTCGCCAATAGTGCTCGATTCGTAAGATTCAAATCAAGAACACCAAGGCCACCACTGCTCATAGGTTTGCAAACTGAACTCCAATTAACCCAGTGAATCTTCCTCTTATCCTCGCTGTCACCCCATTAAAATTTAGCCATTAGAGAATTTAACTTCTTGCCTACTTTGCAAGGCATCTTAAAAAATGATAAGAAGAAAATGGGCAGGGAAGATAACACAGACTTCAATAGGACTTCCCTACCAGCCAAAGAAAGAGAAGAAGCTTTCCACCCAGCTAGTTAAGAATTAAATTTTTTAACTACTGGCTCCCATAAAGCTTCCGAATTCTTCCTAGCACCAAGGGGGAGTCCCAGATATTCTGTTGGAAAACGATCAACTGTACAACCCACTTCCAACGCCCAATCAGATAGAATAACCTCGTCAACATTAATCCCAAAAAGTTTACACTTTGCTAAATTTAAATGCAACCCCGCCATTATACTGAACATCCTCAAAATTCTTTTTACGTTTTTAATCTGGGTAAGTGAAGCTTGACAAAAAATGATGAGATCGTCAGCAAACTGAAGATGTGATAACCGAAATGAATTTTCAGAATTCCCAATAACAAAACTTCGAACAGACCTTATCCACTGCTTTAGAAAGCATCAAATGCAGCAACTCCCCTACTATATTAAATAAAAGCGGCGAGAGACTACATCCTTGTCTAAGCCCTTTAGCCATAGAAAACTCATCCGAGGGGGAGCCATTTACAAGAACCGAAATAGAGGCTAAGGAAAGACACTGTGAGATCCATGAGCACCATTTCATACCAAATCCCATCTCCTTCATTGCTCTGATTAGTATAGGCCATTCAACAGAACCGTAGGCTACGAAAGTCAACTTTTAGTACCACCCCTTGTAGTCCTTGTTTTCTCCAATAATCGATCCCTTCGTTAGCAATAAAGGCACAATCCAACAATTGTCTCCCAGGTATAAAAGCGAACTGGGAAGGACTAATGACATCACCAACACAGCAGCTTAGTCTCTTAGATAAGACTTGATAGAATCTTGTACAAACAGCCACAAGGCTTATTGGTCTAAAGTCTTCTATATTCTCCGGATTTAATTTCTTCGAAATTAGAGTAATAAAAGCGTGATTACCCCATGCTCCCACTTACTTCCTATTTAGAAATCTTTAAAAAATTTCAACACATGCTCCTTTAATGCAGGCCAACATTTCTTGAAAAACCCATTATGAACCCATCCTGTCCTGGAGATTTAGAGCTGTCCGAAGTAGCAATTGCTTGCCAAATCTCCTGTTCTAAAAACTGTTCCTCTAACTTAGATGCCTGATCCAGTGACAGTTTTGAAAAGTCCAGAAGCAAATCCTCCACTTCCATTGTCAAAATGGAATTATACTCGGTCTTTAAAAACTCAGAAATATGAGTCTTAATCAAAATAGGATCTGAAACTACACTTCCATTGATCTTCAAGCTAGTAATGGCATTTCTTCTACTTTTATTTAAAGCACAAAGGTGAAAAAATCTTGTGTTTCTGTCCTCGTCTTTAATCCATCTTGTTCTTGCTCTTTGAAACCAAATACTTTCCTCAATCCTGTATAACCTCCATAGATCTGATCTAAGCCGCTTGACCTGTTCCCATTCCTGAGTAGAGAAATTACTACCTTGCGCCTTAAATTCCAACTCATTTATTTTCCTTTCAGAATCTTCAATCGACTCAGAAATCCCATTAAATTTCCTGCTTGACCAGATTCTAATTATTTTTTTGTTCCCTGTAGAATACTAAAGATGCCACTTCTTTTGTTCCTCTCCCTCAAGCCATCCATAGTAGATTTAACTAAGTCCTCAAAACCTTCTTCCTCTAATAGATAATTAAAAAATCTGAAAGGTTTAGGGCCCCACTCCACAGACGATTCCTCCAATGAAACTGGATTGTGATCAGATAGAGACCTAGGTAACAATCTTTGCACTACCCTCGGAAAACTGGTAAGAAAATTTCCAGAAATTAAGAACCTATCCAGTCTGACCCAAGTTGAATCTTCTCTGTTGTTGCACCAAGTAAAACTTCCACCCACCAAAGGAAGATCAATTAAATTCGTTAACTGCAGGAAATTTCTAAGAATATCCACAGAATGCCAATTTTGAGACCTTCCCAACTTCTCAGCTGGATTAAGATACAAATTGAAATCCCCCCAATGCAAATTGAAATAGTTTGAGTAGAAACAAACTCCACCAACTCCTTGAAGAATTCTTCCTTTTCTGATTCAATGGACGGACCATATACATTTATAATCACACACTCATCTTCCATAGTCTTAAACTTCCCAAATATAGCTATAAATCTGCCACTTATATGACTATTGGAAACTTCAAATTCATTCTCATTCCACAGTACGAACAGTCCACCTGCAGTCTCATTAGTTGATGAAAAAACTCCTCCCTTAAGAAAAATCCCCCTATCCTTCTCCTAAGAGCCATAGAACAATTAGCTAGCTTTGTTTCTTGGATGAGTAAGATGCACGACTTATTCTTTTTCACCAAACAGGACACTGCTCTGGATTTCTCCCCCCCAACCTCCTTATGTTCCATGAAATAATATTGATAACTGTCATAAAAAAAAAAACAAAAGAACCCAAAAGCCTCTGAACCACGAAGCACCAAATCCCAGTCCGCTACTTTCAACAATTCCAACTATCCCCCAAACCCTCCTCAAGATTTACTACTTTTTCCAAAAAAGCCTTCTTCCCTCTTTGAAGGAAATCCCCAGCATCCTACAAACTTCCCACGTAGCCAATGCCTCATCCAAAAACAACGAGAAAGGAGAGTAGGCCGTAGGAGAACTAACCACATCCAATGCTTCCCTTATTAAAATCCTTCTCTCTCCTTCTTTTTCTCCTTCTCTGTTTCCCTGCCCCTGCTCCATATAAGCAACCTGCTTGAACCTCTTCTACACTCTCAAAGTGCTTGAATTCATCGACATCTTCTTTTGGAAGAGAACCACCTTCCTCCTCAACACAAATGTTACCTTCCTCCATTAAAATTGGAAACGAATGAGTGTTCGCGATATTGTTGGATGCTTTTCCATTTTGGTCAATCAGCACAACTAATTGCAACAACCCTTCTTCTCTGCTCGGGTTGTACCAAACCTTTCTTACTTTTGTACACTCTATTACAATTTCCTCTAATCCACCTTCCAACCGGAGCGGTTCTAATAGCCAAACTTCTAGACAAATGATCCAAAGGACTCCAGCTCCTTAGACCATTTGATAACAAACCCTTAGAAATTTCCAATGGCTGAATTCCAGCTGGTTCAACCGATATAGCTTCCTTTTCCACCTTTGTATCTTCCACATTCTTGACCACCTTGTCGAAGTCCACCCCATCCTCTACCACTTCATTCCTTGGCTTATTCAATTCCTGTTTAAATGGGGAATAAATCTTCCTTTGGACCCATCACCAATCCACTTTAAATTATACGCAGACCCTGAAGGACACAAAGTCTTCATATTTGACATTGAACTCCAACTATCATCCTCTTGGGCTTGAACATCAAGGCCCAATTCTTCCCTCAACCCAAGACCCACGTGATCCCCTTTATGATATTTTCCTTTTCTAAGAAAATCTGACAACCCAAAATTACAGGTATCATTATTTGACTTTTTTGGAATAAACTGCTCCTCGTCCCCCTCTTCAGCCAACTACTCTGACCCTGATCAAGCCACCCATCTACCTTTTACCTAGAGTCCTCAGATTTCTTGTGATTGTCAACTTCCTCCAGTGACTGTCGGCGGCTTCTCTCTTCCTCGAAAAAATCATTATCACTGTACCAAATTTTGAAATTTCACCAACCTTCTCCCCGGAGAAATAATCCGATTTTGAAGCCAAGATGACTTTGACTTTGTATGATCTGCCGTAAGACCCTACCGTGACCGATTCGGGACGTCAAATGGACTCGCCACCCTTATCAAAACTCTCGCCAACGATAGGTCTGATCTGTTTTTTGAGGATTCTTTAATGCAAATGACTTTCCCCATTTCTGAACAAGTTTCTCCAGAAACTCCCCGTTCCAGCACAATAACGACAATCCCACCAGGCAGAATGCCAATGGCACTCCCTCATCATTCAGCAATGGAGCCATCCAGTCAAACCAGTAAAACAAATCCTCCTGGTTTTGTGCCCATACTCCAGAGTACTCTTCAATCGAATTAAACGTAACGACACAGGCATTCCATGCATAACCCCATCTCGCTATTTTGACATGAAAACCTTCATTCTCCAAAGCTTTCTGAACAAAATCCTGCTCGAATGGAAGCTTGATTACCCCTGTAAAGGACCTTTTAACCCAGTCCGAATCCTCCTTAGGAATATGCATCTCCCAAACATTCCTTAACCCATTTGCAAACTTCATTGTTCTGTTTCTAACTCCCTCAGTAACATTTCACTCCTTTCTATTAATCGTTTCCACCACCCCTTGTATGATCTACTATCCCTCAAATTACCCAAAGATCCAGCATTATTTTGTCCTTTTGTTTTCTGCACCCTTTTGCCTTTGAACCGATCCTCTCAGTCCTACCTTCAAAATCTTCTCCATCCCGACTTTTTCGATATTTTTCTATCCCTACTGTAACCCTTTTCCCGTCAATCCAAGTTCCATCTACAGATTGTATAGCCCTCCTTCTCCCTTCCTCACTTGCAAACTGAACAAACGCGAAGGTAGAACTTGTATACTTTGGCTTCATAGTAAACTTTGGAATGAAAATCCTCACAACTTGACCATAATGATGAAATATTCCCTTAACTTTCTTCTTGAAACCCTCTTACTAAGATTATCAACGAAAATCGTCCAACTCTCCCCAACGGAAGAATGTCCTAACACTATTTCTCTCTCTACGTTTTTGACTCTCTCACTCATGTTTTTTTTTTTACAAGATGCAATATCCTCCAATTAGTCGAATGTTCTTTTTATTTACAGTCCTAACATGTTCACATACTTATAGTGAGGAGTGTGACTGTTTGTTGCCAATAAAATCTTTTCTAGATGGGTTATATTCTCAGTGTCATGGTGTGCATTAGCTGCATTTATTTTCTGAGTTCTCACTCTTCATGTTATTAGACGTCTTTCATTGACAAGCACCATCAAGCGATAGTAATTACTTGATGTTTTATTATGTACAATGTTACATATATTTGTTAATAATTAACAATATTCAATATGGCCAACAGCTATGTGGTCTTTTCTTTTTGGTAGTGCTACACCATTAGTTCTAGTGATCTCGAATGGCATCCTGGTAAACTTAAGTGTATAAAGAAAAACAATATTCAATATTTACTACTATTAAAGAAAAAACTATATTTGAACCGGCCAGTTCAACCTGTTGGAGCACAATTGGAAGTTTGATCAGTTTCAACTTTCACCTCTGTTCTGGTTTTCCAAAACTTAATTTTCAGTTACAAGTTGGGTTTTAGCATTTATGACTGTATATTTGTTGTCCCATAGGTTCAAGCAAAGCCTTATACGAGTGCCAAACTTTTCTACTGCTACTGATGAGAAAAAAATTCTCTTTTTATTTTTTGCCAATAGAAAAGCATTCTAACTTTTGAGGGAAGTGAAGATAATTATAAACTATCTGTTGTTTCAGGTTTCAAAGGCTAAAGAACAAGCTTCAGTACTTGAATCATATATTGAACAAAGGGGAGTTACTGTACCAGAAGGATATTTTTCGTACAAAGTTGTAATTCCGAATCCAAAATTCCGGTATTTACTGAATAACTATCCCCCTTCCTTTTAATAGGAAAATCCTTATAAGACTATGTACTAAATAGATTTCATTTGCAGTACCTTTTATAAAAAATTTCCATCCGAGGTTATCACTTATGACCATTGGGTGCAATTAAAACCAGAACCGAAAAGCATGTTTCCTGGATGGATTAAAAGTGCCTTTCGTGGTGGGAAGAAGGAGATGCAGGAATCTTTTCATGAACATCTTAACTTTATTCTCAGCACAGCTCCGACGTGGGACAGGTTTGTAACTTAATGTGCCAGTAATTCTGATCATAACTTCATTCACATAGTGGATTATATATATACACATATATATTATCCATTCATGTCATTTTCGGTCTCTAATTTTGATTATGTCCCTTTCCATATGACACTTAAAATCTGTTATGTAATTTCACTTTGTTTTCTCTGAACTAATTACAAGATTTTCCATCTTTCAGACACTAGTAAATAAAATGATAATGCAAAGAATATCTAACTCAAGAAATTTTGAATTAAGCAATAGGGATTAAGTAGGAATTGAGTTCTTTTTTTGCAGTCATATAGGAAGATGAAATTATTTGTTATATGAGTGGATTTCAGATTCTTTTGAATGTTATATTCTCATCATCAGCAATTTAAGCGTGAGAAAACTTGATTTCCCATGATATGTGCAGGATGGAGCTTGAAGATAACAAGTATGTTCTTGGAGAATTTCTGGAATTTAAAGGGAAGCAAGAGGATATCCTACCTTTGAGAATTATCAAAAGATCAAAAGTTAGTCGCCTTATCATCCAAAAGAAGATTATCATGTTTGGATTAGGTAATCCTAATAATTTTGTTGTCATCTTGCAATTTTTAGTCTTGTTTGCTTCTTTTAAAATATATTGTTTCTTATGGCTAAAAGCTCTTTAAGATTCTCCCATAGTCGAATCCATCAAGTGGACTTAGTGGTTAAAGGGAGTGTCGTTCTCTCTAGAGGTCCTAAGTTCGAGCAGCTTCATCTGTAGGGTGTGTGCGTGTCGTCAACGGTTAAGAAAGATTCTGGGCATGTACTATCTTGTAATCACCCTAGACTATTCAAAAAAAAATTCTTCCATGGTCGTCATTAATGATTTGCTGTGCTTGTATGATACTTGTCATTGGTTTTCCCCTTTTCCCAACAAGACTTGACATTGGAGTACCATAAAGATTACGGCATAGGCATTGCACTTGATGTGTAGACATTATCTAATGGTTAGCTGTATTGCCATATTCTTGTGCAATCATCTTATACTCGGATTTTCTTGTTCATGCAGCCCATTCAAAGCTTCAGGTTTTGTACTGTCCTCGAGATTATCGAAGTGCAAGAGCTTCGGCTTCCGAGTGGGAGGAAGTAACTGTAGGATCGAGTACAGAGGTCGTATTCCAGCCTCAAAATTCTACTAAAGTCCACAAATTCAAGATTTCTTCGATCACGTCTCTGTCTCTAAGTGCCTGAGGATGTATCCTTTGAATTAAGAACACACATATATAATCTTTGGTTAAGTTAATGTCATAGTTGGAAATTCATAGAGCTAGCTGTTAGAGGAACAACTCATGAAAAGTCGATGTAATATTACCTTTTTTTCTCCAGAAAATGCTTAGTATTAGATACTTATGCAGATTCCATAGTTTGTTTATGATGTGCAACAGTAATTTATTCCTGTCAATAGGTGAAATGTAAAAAAAAAAAAAACATAATACTAAAATAGCTTTCAACGTTTACTAAAATGGTTATTTTGCTCACTGTTCTATTTTTTGGAGCATTTTGGCCCCTAAGATTTTATTTTAGGATAAAAAGGCTTCCAACATTTGATAGAATAATCACTTTGTTCCTAATTTATTTTTCTAGAATATTTTATCCCTCAATGTTTCATTTTAGGTTAAAAATGACTCTCATTTTGGAGTGTTAATCATGTTTTAACTAATAATTTTCATTTATAGAGGAAGATTTTTGCCCCAAAATGAAAAGTTAGGGATTAAAATGTTCCAAAAAGAGGAATAGGGACTAAAATGATTATTTTGATAAATATTGGGATGTTTTTGGCATTGTGCAGAAAAAGAAGAAGATCAAACTAGCCAAAATGGAATGACAATTTGATTAGGTTACAGACGCAAAGGCTTATTATATGCTTGCAGGCCAATGGATTCAATGTATAAAATAATGAATCAATTTTGAAGATATATTATAATCAAAATTGCCGTGATATTCCCAGCTGGAGATATATATAATATAATCAGAGACTTAAAAGACCAGTCAATGTTGGTTGGTTCAAGTGGTAAGTAGTTTGATATCGTTTAAATAGGTCTCGAGTTCGAGTTTCTATGTACGTAGAAAATCTCTGCTGGAGACACCCACCAAAACCAAATGTGTGACTTGGGTAGGTTCGGATTAGCCAGAAAGACTTGGGAATTGGTTGGTTCAAATGGTAAGCAGCTTGATATATTTAAACAGATCTCGAGTTCGAGTCTTTGTGTATGTAGAAAATTCTTACTCAAAGTTAGATGTGTGATCTGAGTCGATCCAATACGGCAGTGTCATAGGAAAAAGTAGATAAAAAATCATATAGGTTTAGCATTGGTCTGAATGGAAGCAACAACAAAAAGGGGATAACATGACTATGAATGAAGAATCAAAGATGCTTGAAGATGTGCCTGTAAGTCTAAGGCAGACTGACTTTAAAGAGTTTAAGGAGATCTGGGAGAGTTAGGATGAAGATAAGAAGAAGCTGTTTCAGTTAGCATATGTTGATATAGCAGATCAAATGTATGTACAGATTGATGTGTCCATGTTTCGAGCCTTAGTAAAATTTTGGAATTCAGTTTATCAGTGCTTCACCTTTAACCAAGAAGATATGACTCCAACTATTGAGGAATATACTGCTTTACTGAGCATCCTCAAAGTCCAAAATGACAATATTTACACAAAGCCAATCAGACGTAAAGGCTTCATTTCAAGGATCATGATGCATACATGGATGACTAATGAATGGGTAACCAAAAATGCACAAAACAAGAACGAATGTGAAGGCATATCTTGGACCACTTGGATGAAATTGATATGTAGTTATTCTGCATCCAAAATAAGGAGGGACCAAATCACAATTGGAATATATAGCTTAGTCATCTTTCCGAAGATACTGAGTTTCATCGAGGTAGAAGTGATAAACTTCTGTGAAATTTAGACAAGAACATCAACCCTACACTAGTGATCTTAGTAGAGACATTTCATTCCTTGAGTCATTATCGACAATTTGTTGGGAGTTGATTTTTAGGATGCGTGCTTTGCTTGTAGTATGGATCCAAAGTCACTTCTGAAAGGTAAAAGGACCTTGCTTGCAAAGATTTCTTCTAGGTTACTCTCATTATAAGCATTTTCTCAATGATTGGAAAAACCTCAATCATCAAAAGAAAAGAAGGTTTAGGTAGATGTTTTCAAAAATCTCAAAGATACTAACATTGTCTGGCGAGTTCACTGGTTACCGCGAAGCGCGATTCTATACAATTGTGGGGACTTTTTGCATGGACTTTGGGGTGTAATTGGATATACTCCACTTCTAGTTCTGAGACAATTCAGTACACGACAGCTCATTTCGGTAACTCATGGTTTGAACAGTTTTGATTTTACCTTTCCATCACCAAATTATAGAGATAGAATTTTGGACATATTGAACGCATGGAAACAACTTGGAAGACTAAAATCATAGTGATTCAACCTTATGTTACTTCAAACTATGAAATCTAGAGGGGTAATCGATCGAATGACAATATTTTGAAGCATAATCTACAAGACCCGACCACAAATAATCGTTTGATAGAATTTCAATATGAGGCTGACTTGCTGAGAGAAGAAATGAAGAAATGGGAGAAGGAGCAAGCCAAGTTTGAAAATGAAAAAACCATTATGGAACTCGAAATATTCATACAGATGAGACAATCATGGAATAATGAATTTAAGAGACAATCAAGGAAACAACATAAAGATGAGAAGTGACAAGCCAAAGCTTGACTTAGAGAAGTGAATGACCAACACAATGAGACAAAGCAAGAGGTAGCTCAAAGGAAGGCCCAAATTGAGGAGTTAGAAGGCCAAATAATGCATTTAGAGCAAGTATTTCAGAATGACGTGATAGTTAGAAAAGAGAATGAGAGGTTAAAGAAAAATATCACAGAGATGGAAAAAGCAAATTGGGTTCATCAAGCTATAATGAAGGTGGTTCAAGATGAGAATGAGATACTACAAACAAAGACAACTGAGTTAGAAGTCAATATTCAAGACTCTAAAGAGCTACTCAAAGTATATTTGAATACAACTGATGTCACTTTGACAAGGCGACTTCAACAAGTTAGGGAAATGATTATGAGCCAACATAAAGCGAAGATGGAAGACATTGTTTAGGGTAACATGATAGCTCGAGAAATGCATCTTTTAGGAAGAGAAGCTGAAGCCTTGAGGATATATGTCAGACCAGAATCAGAGGTATAACTGTTGGAAATAAAACACTCACACAAACAACTTTTATTGAAACTCAAACAAATATTACAAGAGCACTCTCACTCAAAAACAATAACTACAACTCACTCTTATAAGACTTTGCTTCTTCACTCACTTAGAAGCTCTTAATTTTTCTTGATGCTTAAAACTAAAATGGGGAGGGGTATTTATACTACTCAAGAACAATCCTACACCACACAAATAAACTAATTTAAACCATTACAAATTCAACAAATATCTAACTCTCACCTAACTAAATTGATGTAAACAATGACATCATTACTTAAATGGTGTAAGCAATGACATCTTTAATTAAATTATGTAAGTAATGACATCAATTTAGTTTGGGTTTGGGTTTAGGATCCCATAATGGATCAAGTTTATGATCCAACACCCCCCTTAAACTTGATCTCGTGACCCCTAGTAGGTTCCTTAATCTTAAGAAGTCTTCGCTGGTCAGTGGCCTGGTAAAAATATCAGCAACTTGATCTTGTGACTTCACGTATTCAACTTCCACATCTTTTCTTGCAACACACTCCCTTATATAGTGGTAGCGAATATCAATGTGCTTGCTTCGATCATGGAATACTAGATTCTTCGCTAAGGCAATGGCTGACTTGTTGTCGACGCAAACCTTGGTAGGCTCTTCTTGTATCAAACCAATCTCCTTCAATAGATTTCTAAGCCAAATTGCATGAAAAACACATGAGGTAGCAGCAATATTTTTCGCTTCACAAGTGGACAATGTGACAATCGGTTGTTTCTTTGACATCCATGTGAACGCAATATCTCCCATGAAAAATACGAATCCAGTAGTGCTCCTTCGATAATCTATGTCTCCACCCCAATCACTGTCGCTATATCCAACAAGCTTGTAATCATTAGAAACTGAATAGAACAAGCCAAAGTCAATTGTACCTTTCAGATAGCGAAGAATTCTCTTTGCGGCTTTAAAATGGGTGGTTGTTGGAGATTCCATGTAGCGACTAACCAATCCAACTGCGTGAAGAATATCGGGTCTCGTGCAAGTTAGATAGCGTAGACTTCCTACCAAACTTTTGAAGAATGTTGGATATACACTTTCGCCTTCTTCATGTTTGGTCATCTTGATCCCGTATTCTGTCAATGTGCTTATTGGCTTACAGTTCTCCATCTTGAACTTCTTCAGTGTCTCCTTTGCATAGCTTTTCTGTGAAATGAAAATTCCATCATTTTGTTGCTTAACTTCAATGCCAAGGTAGTACGCCATGAGCCCCATGTCTGTCATCTCGAATTCTTTCATCATCACATCCTTGAATTCATTAAACATGCTTGGGTTGCTTCTAGTGAAGATCAAATCGTCCACATAGAGACACACGATCAAAATATCTTCATCTTTGATCTTGATATATAGAGCATTCTCGTAGGGACATTTGTTGAAGCCATTCTCTTGGAAGTACTTGTCGATTCGGCTATTCCATGCCCTTGGTGCTTGTTTTAGCCCGTAAAGAACCTTCTTCAACTTCAACACCTTGTCTTCATGCCCTTTGACTTCATAGCCTAATGGTTGCTGAATGTAAACTTCCTCTTCAAGAACTCCATTTAGGAAGGCGGACTTTACATCCATCTGTTGTATCTTCCACTTGTTTTGAGCTGGCAAAGAAATGATTAGTCTGATAGTCTCCAATCGAGCAACAGGAGCAAATACCTCATCATAGTCAATTCCAGCCTTTTGACTATAGCCTTTAGCAACTAGCCTCGCCTTGTGCCTTTCAATCTCTCCTTTGGCGTTTTGCTTTGTTTTGTACACCCATTTGACACCTATCGCCTTATGTCCCTTGGGAAGTGAGGTAAGTTCCCATGTGTCATTCTTCTCGATGGCCTTGATTTCTTCATCCATCGCATCTCTCCATTTCTTTTCTTGTACCGCTTCTTGAAATCTCACTGGTTCACAATCGGCAAACAGACAAAATAATGTAAGATTATCTTGTCGTTCAGTTACCTCATAGAGATCTCTAAGGCTTCTTGTGCGTTGCACAACTCTTTCACTTTGACTCCCTTGACGATGACGAAGGTGATGAGTCTCCTTGAGTGGTTGATGTTGGTGAAGTGGGTGGAGTTGCAAGCTCTTGTTGAGATTCATCTAGTTGTTCCCTCATTGTCTGCTCATCTTCTTCAAACTAAGGAAAGAAATTAAAGTCATCTGTATGAGAGTTAAAATCCCATTCTCCTTCTTCGTTGAAGACCACATCTCGACTAATCACAAACTTCTTATTGTTTGGATTGTACAACTTGTAGCCCTTCGAATTAGCATCATAGCCGATAAAGATAAAACTCTCGCTTTTATCATCAAGCTTCGTTCTTCTCTCATCTGGTACGTGAACATGGGCTATACTTCCAAAGGTTCTCAAATGGGAAATGCCAGGCTTTCTTCCACTCCATGCTTATTGCGGTGTCTTTCCCCATACACTTCTTATTGGAGATCGATTTGTCAAGTAGACTGCACACGCTACTACCTCCGCCCAAAATTCCTTAGGTAGTTTCTTGCTTTTGAGCATTCTTCGTGCCATGTCGAGGATTGTTCTGTTCTTTCTTTCTGCCACACCATTTTGCTGGGGGGATCTAGGAACTGTCATTGTTCGACGAATTCCATTTGCTTCACAGAACTCTTGAAACTCCCTGGAAGTAAATTCTCCACCTCGATCAGATCTCATGGCTTTGATCTTTCTACCGCTTTCTCTCTCCACTGCTTCTTTGAACTTCTTGAAGACTTCAAAAACTTCTGACTTCTGTTTCAAGAAATATACCCAGGTTTTTCTTGAAAAATCATCAATGAAGATAAGAAAATAGTTACTGTTAACGAGAGAGCTCATCTTGATCGGTCCACACACATCGGTATAGATGAGCTCGAGTGGCTTCTTGGCTCTTCTCTCTGACTCCTTTGGAAAGCTTTTCCTGAGTTGTTTCCCAGCTAGACATCCTTCACAAAGCTGATCAGGATGGTTGATGCGAGGTAGTCCCTTCACCATCTCCTTCTTAGATAGCAGCTCTAGACCTCCAAAATTGAGATGCCCAAATCGAAGATGCCAAAGCCATGATGCATCTTTATAGCAAGCTTTCAGGCACTTTGCAACATCATTTTGTATGTTGATCAAGAACATTATATTCTTTGACATCGACACTTTAGCAATGAAGTTATTCTTATCATCTTTTATAGAAAGATTATAATTATTCATATGAATATCATAACCTTTCTCTACCAGTTGCCCTAAACTTAAGATGTTACTTCTCATATTGGGCACATAGTAGACATTTGAAATAAATTGATGTCTCCCATCTTTCAAACGGATAAGAATGTTACCTCTCCCTTTCACTGCTATTATGGAATCATCTCCAAACAAAACATTTGCGCTTACTAACTCGTCTAGCTCCACGAACATGTCTTTCCTTCCACACATGTGATTGCTTGCACCACTTTCAAGATACCAGGAATTTGCTTGGCCACCATCAGTTTCCTTTCGTGCTAGAAGAAGAGTTTCTTTGCCATCTTTCTTTTCCTCCACGTAGTTAGCCTTCTCATCAATTTTGTTGTTGGGAGCTCTACATTCTGAAGCATAATGCCCAAACGTTTGACAATTATAACATCAAATTTGAGATTTTTCACGCCTTGAGTTAGAATTGATTCTTCCACGGCCTCATGTTGAGCTTTCTCCTTTCTCATAGTTGTTGTTGGAATTATTGTTGTTTTAATTCCAGCCTCGTCCACGACCTCGACTTCCACCTCGTCCATGGCCTCTACCTCTACCTTGGCCACGTTGGTTTCTATCATTGCGTTGGCTTTCATGCATATCTTTGAGTTGCAGCTTGAGGAGTTGCTCAGTAAACTCATGCTTCTTCTTATGCTTCTCTTCGTATGCTTGCAATGATCCTTGGAGTTGCTCGATCATCATTTCTTCCAAGTCTTTAGTTTCTTCAATCGTCACGACGATGTGCTCAAATTTGGGATCCAACGAACGGAGTATCTTCTCTATTATCCTCACATCGTCTAACTTTTCACCATTTCTTTTTAATTGATTAGAAACAACTACTACTCTTGAGAAATAATCTGAAATAGACTCAGATGCTTTCATGTTTAAGGATTCGAATTCACCTCTTAATGTTTGGAGACGAACCTTCTTCACTTGCTCGGATCCTGTGTAAGAGCTTTGCAGCTTCTCCCACGCGTCCTTGCTAGAGCTTGCACTTGAAATCTTTTCAAAACCATCATCATCTAATGCTTGATAGATGAGGTAGAGAGCCTTCTTGTCTCTCTTTCTTGAATCCTTCAAAGTTGTCTTTTGATCTGGTGTAAGAGTAGCAAAAGCATCATCATCCGCAGGCTCGTTATAGCCTTTCTCTATGATATCCCACACATCTTTTGATCCAAGAAGTGCCTTCATTTTGATACTCCAATTGTCGTAGTTGTTGTTGTTTAGTGTCGGAACTTGGAATGGTGCCATACCATTTGCCATACCTCTCAATATAATGAGATTTTGTAAAATCCGATTGCACGAATGAATCAGGAACGCCGAAAAAACCTTGGGAGGGACTTGGACAACTCGGTCAAGGGCTCCAACTTGGCTGACTCGGCTCAACTCGGTGAGTCAACTCGATTTTCTGGCAGCAGTCTTCCGGCGGTGCGTCAGAACTCAGATTGAGAAAATTCTGGCGGCGTCAGATTCCTCTCGTCGAGACCTTCGATCTTTCCAACTCGCTCTGATACCACTTTGTTGGAAATAAAACACTCACAAACAACTTTTATTGAAACTCAAACAAATATTACAAGAGCACTCTCACTCAAAAACAAGAACTACAACTCACTCTTATAAGACTTTGCTTCTTCACTCACTTAGAAGCTCTTAATTTTTCTTGATGCTTAAAACTAAAATGGGAAGGGGTATTTATACTACTCAAGAACAATTCTACACCACACAAATAAACTAATTTAAACAATTACAAATTAAACAAATATCTAACTCTCACCTAACTAAATTGATGTAAGCAATGACATCATTACTTAAATGATGTAAGCAATGACATCTTTAATTCAATGATGTAATTAATGACATCAATTTAGTTTGGGTTTGGGTTTAGGCTCCCATAATGGATCAAGTTTATGATCCAAAAATAACTACGTAACATTTGATTACCTAATAAGGTTAGGAGATTAGAAGATAGGGTTAAAATGTATTTGTTGTTTCTATCTATTTCGATGTATTGAGACATTGTTTGTTATTTGGGAGTTATTTTATGATAATCACTTTGGGATTGATACCATTTTGCATTGCATTTTGCACTACACATTGCATTACATTCATCTTTAGTTTTTGTAAAATAACATGCATACATCTTTTGAAAGATGAGAAGTAATGTATGGAAGGTTATGTAACAGAAAGTGGGATCCTGGAAAGAACAATCACTCATCCTTATAACACTCGAAGAAAGACAAAGCAAATGGATGCAAGGCTAGCTAAGTTGGAGGAGGAACTCTTTAAGCTGCAGCAAGAGATGATTCAAAATCAGAAATCTACATTGGACTCTATTGCAAAAAGCCAAGCTAATATGGTTAATGAAATAGTGGAAAAACTATCCGGACTAAGTGTTGCAAATTTCCCAGGGGTAGAAAAATCTGAGTGTGCAATGGTACAATACACTCTGAAGCTGGTCATTGCACCAGAGAAGTTACCCAGAGTTTCCTCCGCTACTAAGGTGCAAGTTGCTACCACTAATCCTCGAAACAATCCTAAAAATTATATTATACCAAACATGGACGAGTTGGAGGATGCAAAAAAGGAAGTACCTGAGCACTTGAAAGATTGATGCAAAGACTTTTTCAAAGGTTTAGAGGGTCAAAGCTCTCTTGATGAGATGGATGCAAAAGAGCATAGCTTAGTGCCTGATTTGGTTCTACCTCCTATATTCAAAATTCCTGAATTCGAGAAGAATGAGGGAAAAACTTGACCCAACGAACATCTTAATATGTTCTATCAAAGGATGCTTGGTTTCATGAGAGACGAAAAGCTTCTAATTCACAACTTCTAAGAAAGTTTAATTGGGGTAACGGTAAGATGGTATAATCAGCTAACTCGTGCTAAGATAAGGTCATGGAAGGATTTGACAGCGGCTTTTAAAGAACAATACCAGCATGTATTTGAATGATGCCTAATCAAGTTACTCTTCAAAATATGGAGATGAAACATAATGAGAGCTTCCGCCAATATGAACAGAAGTGAAGAGACATTGAGGCACAAGTGCACCCTCATTAATTGAGAGAGAATTCATCACTATGTTCATTGATACTTTGAAATCTCCTTACATCAAATCCATGACTGTCCAGAAACACGAAGATGCAACTAAAACATCAACTCCCTTGTTGTCTAGAAATATGAAGATTCAACTAAAATAGAACTTATGTTTGGGGGCTAAGACTAGAAAAGGTTTGGGAAAAATGTTACAAGAGTCACTTGAAGCCCTAGCACTGGCACCTAAGAGGAATTATTTTGGGGTTGGATACATGCCCACTGCTCAAGAGAGATATGAAAAAGCTAAGAAGCTGAAAGAAAGAAGAATAGCTAAAGCACGAGGAGGAGACATTACGTGGGGATGCAAAGTTATACTGCCCATGTCAGGAACTTTCTTTTCTAGAGGATTTGTGACTGATATGTTGCAACACCATGGGTCGATGAGGGAGCGGTGGATGTAGAAGCTATGATGGAAGGACTAAGTATCAATGCCATCATAAAAGACAAGCTTAGCGCATGTTTTTTGGTAGCATTCCCCTGTGTCCTCCTGTATATGCACTGGACAACTACATTCTTGAAGAAATCCCTGTGTTTTTTTAAATCTATTTCAGAGTAATGCATAATGAACCTATCACTTTTGCCTGAAAATAATGAGGGCCTTATGCATGGGCAAACTGTTATTGGCCATAATTTTAAAAAAATGATGCATGTTTTGTTTCTACATCCATTCCATGGCAAACATTTTTCATTATTTATTTTATCTAATTCTTTAAATTCTTTGTTCTTATAGTAAATATAAAACTTTTTTCTATAACCCGAATATACTTTTTTTCTATTTGGAGGTCACCAGGTATCAATGGTTCTAGTAATGATGTTTCCGAACTGGTGGTTGATTTCTAAAATGATCTGTGTCTAGAGGACTACATCAAAATTGTTCTATAGCGGCATTTTTAGAGGTGTTTTGAGGGTAAACACCACTAACTTTAAACATATAGCGGCGTTTACATTCCAAACGCCACAAAATGGTAACTTTAGCAGTGTTTTTATTAAAAAAAAACCACAATAAGGTTCATCTATAGTGCCATTTTTTCAACAAATGCCGCAAAAGAGTAGTACTTTAGCGGTGTTTTTATATAAATGCTATAATAGGGTTCATATATAATGGTATTTGTTCAACAAACGCCGCAATAGAGTATTATGTTAGTGGCATTTTTATACAAAAGTCAATAATGAGTTCATCTATAGTTGCATTTTTTCCACCAAACGTCGTAACAGTGGAGTACTTTAGCAGCGTTTTTATATAGATGTTGTAATAGGGTTCATATATGGTGTCATTTTTCAACAAACACCGCAACAAAATAGTACTTTAAGTGCTTTTATTCAAATGTCGCTATAGGCACTACAGCAAAATAGAATTGTATCATTGATTTTATCGGTGTTTTTAAAGAAAACACTGTTATTTTTTTACATTTAGCGGCATTTCTAGACAAACACCACGATATCCTAATATATAGTGGCATTTTTTTGAAAACTCCGCTAAAAATGTGCACTTCAATGGCGTTTATGTAAGAAAATCTGTTATAGCCAGATATATAGTGGCGCTTATGCTAAAAATGCCGCTATAACAACGAACATTAAAAGTTAAACTTTTATTTCATTCTTTATTGAAAATTCCAAAAATTGTATCTCTGTTTAGGCTCTTCTCTCTTCTCCGCAGCCAAAAAACCCAACCCTAGTGTTCAACCTTTTCAAAAACCCAAACCCATACCTCAAACCTACCAACAAACCCTTTCGTTACTCCTTCTTTTCCTATGACCTCATCATCACCAAGCTCGACCGCTTCTAAATGTTTGAAGAAATGAATCAAGTTCTTCACCTTCTCAAAAATGAAACGTGGATAGTCCTAGAGGAGATCATTTTTTGTAATGTTATGAAGATTTATAGCTTGGCAAAGTTACACGAACGTACATTGAAGTTGTTTGTCAAAATTCCTTAGTATCGTTGCCCGAGGATAGTAAAGTCTATCAACTTGTTGTTGCTTGAGCTCTTGTTGAGCTGAAAGTTTGATGAAATGAAGGAATTGTTGCCAAAGGATGCTTTTTGATGGGCTTTGTGGTGGATCAAATTTGGTTGTAACGACATTTTTATAGAAAACGCCATTAATTTTTACATATAGCAGCGTTTTTGGGGAAACGCCACAATAAATTGTACTTTAATGTTGTTTTTCTGGAAACGTCATGAAATCTCGTACTTTACTGGCATTCACGTACATTAGTTTCACTACTGGAATTAGTTGATAAATTTAATGCTGGAATTCTGTTTTCATTTTGCTGTTGTAAGTTAATGTTAAGTTTCACTGCAGGAATTATGTGATAAGTTTAGTGCTGGAATTACGTATGCATTTCACTGGTGTAAGTCAATGTTAAATTTCACTATGGGAATTATGTGATAAGTTTAGTTCTATAATTACGTATCCATTTCACTGATGTAAGTCAATGTTAAGCTTCAAAGTTTAGTGTTGGAGTCACGTATTCATTTCACTGATGTAAGTCAATGTTAAGTTTCGCTGTTGGAATTATGTGATAAGTTTAGTGTTGGAATTACGTATTCATTTTACTGGTAAGTCAATATTAAATTTTTATTGCTGGAATTATGTGATAAGTTTAGTCTTGGAATTACATATTCATTTCACTGGTGTAAGTCAATGTTAAATTTCACTGCTGAAATGATGTGATAAGTTTAGTGCTTGAATTACGTATTCATTTCACTGGTGTAAGTCAACGTTAAGTTTCACTGCTGAAATCATGTCATAAGTTTAGTGCTAGAATTACGTATTCATTTCATTGGCGTAAATCAATGTTAAGTTTCACGGCTAGAATTGTGATGTGTTTAATTTAGTGCTGGAATTACATGTTAATGTTCACGGTTGTAAATTTATGTTATGACAATAAATTAAAATATGCATGGAATCGTGAAAGAAAGCTAGGTGAATGATAAAGAGCTACGGCTCACTTGGTATGCAAAGATATGTAATAATGAGTATTTCGGGTGAGTCGCACATGAGCCTTGAAGGATTAGAGTGACTCGTAAGGGAGCACCTAATCGTGATTATTCTTGGTTACTCGCACGAAAACCCCTAAGGAATAGAGTGACTCACACGGGAGCACCTAATCATAATTATTTCGGGTGACTTGCACGGGAGCTCCGAAGAATTAGACTGACTCACAAGGGAGCATATTATCGTATTTGCTACCAGGAAACTCCTACGTGAGCCCTGAAGTGATCCAAGTGCCTCACTTTGGAAGATTACAGTATACGCACTTCTCATTTACATCACTTAACTTATAATATATAAATCTCACAGGATAATTGTACATTTATGGGCTCTTGTGGCTCACACTTTAAATCGTTTGCTATCTCAGGATTGTAGAGGTAGATTGTTTGTCGGAGGAGTACCATCATCGTGGAATCCCCAAGAAATTGAGGTTGCCTTATTAGACTTGACACTAAGAAGACCACTTGAATTCTACTTATTTAAGAAGAATGAAGTACTCGAGACTTGAGAGATTATGAATTTAGAAATTATATTGTGACAAAATAATTTGTTACCGTTTAAGGCACATGATTAATTATGCTAATTATATTAACAAGTTTTTGTTTTATATTTTTAAATTGTAATCTACAAATATATTTAAATATTTATGTGTATAATTATATTAAATCAAAATTTATACTTTATATGTTATATTATACATTAACATTTATTTAAAGGTTACGAGTAAATTTAAGCTTTTAACCAAAATTGATCCCTATTTATTTCTATTTTTTATAATTTAGTCTAATAATTTTAATATGGTAATATATTTTTATTTTAGTCCCTAAAATTATATTTTTATCCAAAATTGGCACATTTTTATTTATATTTTTTAAATTTAATCTAAACCCTATAAATTAAATCATAAACTCCAAATCCTATGAATTATATCATAAACTTCAGATTATGTAAACTTTTGTTGACAAAAACTATAAATTATATAATAAATTTCAAACTCTATAATTATAGTCTATGACTAGTAGCATATAAGTCTATATTATATATATATAGTATAATACAATTTGATTTCATTCGAGAAAGGTGTAAAATTATTCACCCGAAAAGGCATGATTCAAAGTATATTTGTACCCGGTAAGATCCGACTTGAAGTTCTCTCGAAATTGATATTGTCCAACTTGAATTTTATCCTTCAACACAACATGATCCGACTTGATGTTCATTTGTACCTGAATTAACATGATATTTAACTAATTTGGACCCAACGACGATCGAGTTAAAATCGACGAAGCTTTCGATTGAGATTTATGGCGATCGGTGTCGATTCACGACGTGATAAAGGTCAAGTTTTGTTCTCCGTTCAATGGTGATTCTAGTGGTAGATTCGGATCGACGAATGGTGATCGGACGGTGAAGAATCAGAGCTTCAAAAGGGGGTCGACGGAGGAGGAAATTTGGAGAAAAACAATATGGGAAAACTAATTGCACGGAGGAGGAGAATTTATTTTTGAACATATAAAAAAATGGGTAAATTCAGGACTAGGTCCCTAAATTTCCCTCATTTTCTAAAACTGACTATAAGTTTTGTAAAATTATAATTTGACCCCTAAATTGGGGTGTTACAAGTCGTACATGAGCTTTGAAGGATTAGAGTGACTCATAAGAGAGCACCTAATCGTGAGTATTCTTGGTTACTCGCACGAAAGCCCCTAAGGAATAGAGTGACTCACACGGGAGCATCTAGTCATAATTATTTCGAGTGACTTGCACAGGAGCCCCGAAGGATTAGAGTGACTTGCTTGGGAGCACCTAATCGTAATTATTTCAGTTGACTCGCACGGGAGCTCCGAAGGATTAGAGTGACTCACAAGGGAGCATATTATCGTACTTGCTACAAGGAAACTCGTACGGGAGCCCTGAAGTGATCCAAGTGCCTCACATGGGGTATTTACAATGTTTATAATTATGCGATCATAATAGTAATGATAATGCTAATTCCTTGGACTAAATGATATAGCAGACTGTTGGAAAAATGTATATTTATATGCATGAACTTTGGAAGATTACAGTATATGCACTTCTCATTTACATCACTTAACTTATAATATATAAATCTCACAGGATAATTGTACATTTATGGGCTCTTGTGGCTCACACTTTAAATCGTTTGCTATCTCAGGATTGTAGAGGTAGATTGTTTGTCGGAGGAGCACCATCATCGTGGAATCCCCAAGAAATTGAGGTTCCCTTATTAGACTTGACACTAAGAAGACCACGTGAATTCTACTTGTTTGTGATTTTTTTCATATGAAATAATCATACTAAAAGAAAATTTCTTGGCAGTTGGACGGAATCTTTAGAGAAGAAATCAAGTAATTATTAATTATTGAATTTTATTTAAGAAACATTAATTATTAATTATTATTGTTACAGATCATCTATTTTAATTATTAATTTGTATACATTTGCATGTGATTTCATGCTTCTCTTGCTCTTCTTATTTTATTAGCATCGCTGCATGCAGTCTCCCTTCCTACTTAAATTATTATTTTTCCATTATTTATTTGATATAATTTTTTATTTTAAAAAAAATTACCATCCATGACCTTAAAATAATTATTAAATTTTTAATTTCTATATAGTAAATGGCATCCCCAAAATATGAATCACTAAATTATTTGAATTCGGTTCATTTTTGAATGACCTATAGAAGAAGATTGCATTGGTACATTGATTGTTTTCCTTAATTTTGTTCTTAAGTCATAAATAGTATCCCAAATGGGAATGTGAAAAATTTACTCCACCTGAAAATTTGACTGAAATTAACTCCGTCTGCGTTTTTTGTGATTGAAGATAGTGATGACCTAAAATTGATTCGAGTTTGAATTGGAGTTGACTTGAACTCAGGGGTGGGGTTATAGGGTGTACAATATGAACGACAGAACAGGGCCCCGGAATAGCAAGGGCCCAAAAAAACAGATTTATTACAATAAAAATCTCATTTTTTTTGTTTAACTCCACTTTACGAGAAATGAGTTCATCTTCATGATCTCCCTATCCCACATCGTTAGGATTTGAGTTAGTAATATCACCAATTTCCCTATATATACTGCATTCAAACTTTACAATTTTTAGTAAAGAATTTGCGAGGGCCCCAGAATAGCAAGGGCCTCTTTTTAAGAATTTGCACAGGGCCTCCAACATCCTAGCCCCGACCCTACTTGAACTCAAGTTGGATCTGGTTATTTATTATCTGAACTCGACCTAAGAATGGCCTGAATCTGAATTAAATCTTATAATGTGATAACCGAACTTGACCTGCATCCGATATGATATGCTATTGTACTTGAGATTACCTTGGTAAAGAATCAATATAACCCCAATTAAAACGATCTGAGATTTGATTTTACCTGACCTGTTATCAATCAGACTTGTAATTGACTCAATTATTCTTGACCCGACATATAAATGATCTGACTTGCTATTGAATTGACCTAATATTGACTCAACTTCGAATTTACCTAATTTGTAAGTTATAATTGGTGAAGTATATGATTTTTCGAAGAAGAATGAAGTACTCGAGACTTGAGAGATTATAAATTTAGATATTATAATGTGACAAAACAATTTGTTATTGTTTAAGGCACATGATTAATTATGATAATTATATTAATAAGTTTTTGTTTTATATTTTTAAATTGCAATCTACAAATATATTTAAATATTTATGTGTATAATTATATTAAATCAAAGTTTATACTTTATATGTTATATTATACATTAACATTTAATTAAAGTTTATGAGTAAATTTAAGCTTTTAACCAAAATTGATCCATATATATTTCTAATTTTTATAATTTAGTTTAATAATTTTAATATGGTAATATATTTTTATTTTTGTCCCTAAAATTATACTTTTATCCAAAAATGGCACATATTTATTTATATTTTTTAAATTTAATCCAAACCTTATAAATTACATCATAAACTCCAAATCCTATGAATTATATCATAAACTTCAAATTTTGTAAACTTTTTGTTCACAAAAACTATAAATTATATAATAAATTTCAATCTCTATAATTATAGTCTATGACTAGTAGCATATAAGTCTATATTATATATATAGTACAATACAATTTGATTTCATTCGAGAAAGGTGTCAAAAATTCACCCCGGCATGATTCAAAGTATATTTGTACCCGGTAAGATCCGACTTGAAGTTCACTCGAAATTTATATTGTCCAACTTGAATTTTATCCTTAAACACAACATGATCCGACCTGATGTTCATTTGTACCTGAATTAACATGATATTTAAATAATTTGGACCCAAATCTTTTTTACTTGAATTGATATTGATTTAACTTGAAATTAATTTGACCCGAATCTTAACTGAGTTTGATTTGAAATCAACCTTACAATGACTCGAATATGCATCTAAGACTATTGAATGGCGCAGCAACTATTATTGGACTGCCTTCTGTGGACCGGAGATTCCTAAGCCACAATCAAGATGTGGACTCTGCTTAAAAGTAAGCGCCCTTTGTTTTCAAGCAAAATAAATCTGTTTTACTAGAAACCATGCGTGCATGAATTGACAGAATGCATATATGAATGCAGGTGACCAACACTGCCAATGGAAAAAGCTTGACGGTGAGAGTGCTGGATACATGCCCCAGGCCAAGTTTGGATTTGGACTATCCAGCGTTTTCTGAGATCATGGATGACAAAGGCAGGTGGGACGGGCATCTTACAGTGAACTATGAATTTGTGGATTGTGGTGATGATACTACAATTCGTCTCCATCATGCACTATAATATTTAACCTTAAATTTCATTTTAAACCTCAGATCCTCCACTTGGTTTCATGATCAACATATTAGATAAATAAATAAATAAATAAATATGCAGCTACTGCATGTAATAGCTAGCTAGCTAGAAATGCTTGCTTGCTCTTCACTTTGTAATAATGATCATCTGTATAACAAGTGTACGGGGGATTCCTGATCACTGCTTAATTATCAACTCGTTTGCTTGCTTGTATGCATTACTCTCTATTGCAACTCCCAAGGTCCATAATATCATTATTATATATCTAATTATAGCATCAGGCTCATTCATTTATCTCCTCATTGCCAATTTATGAATAATCTTAGTCATATTAAAAAGTCAAAATTTCCAATTTAAGTGAAATACTAAAGCACTCGTTGTTTATTATTTTGTTGCAACAAGACATGAACAAACAGTATACGAGGCAAAAGGTGATCTGATATGTTCTTTTTTCTATTTAATAAGACAGACTTTACTAAGGAAAAAGAAAACAGTATACGCTAACAATCTCTCTTTTAAAACTCCCCTCAACAGCATGGTTCAAACATTCAACGTGCATCACTAATCATAATATCAAACAATAGTCGAAGCATAATAATGAGTTCAGAAAAAAAGCCCAAAAGATGAACTAATATTAGATTGCATCATTATCACTTTTTATAAAAATAAAAAAATTATTTTTAATTGAAAATTTTTAATTTCAATAATCAATTTCACTTAATTCAATTATTAAATGATTTTAATAATTAAGGAGTTTATTCTTATCTTTTAAGATTTTAAATTTGAGCATCTTAAAGTATAAAATTTATTACTAAAAATTTAAAAATATCTAAACGAATTCTATCTTATATTCATTTTAAATTTATATTTAAAATCATTTAAAAAAACAAATCTAATCGATTCGATGATTTAGATAACCGATCTAATTTTAAAAATCTTGAGTTTAATGAAGGAAGAGTGGGGGACATAGCTTGGGCTTTCAGCATGGTTCTGTAGGCCTAATAAAACTATTCTCTTAACCCAAAAATACAAAGAAGTTTTTTTTTTCCTGGGAAAAAAATGGTGAAATTAAGTAAAATGACGAACTCATCCCTCAATCTTCCCGTCTCCGTTTGGATAAAAGTTCTGCAGAAAACAAGTTAAAGGTGGTGGTTATTGTGGAGAGGTATGCAATCTCTTAAATCCATTTCAACTCCTTTTTGTTATTTATTTTTTTTAGGTACTTTCTTCTCCATAAGCATCCGTTAACTGCATTTGCAATGTCAAATTTTCAATTTATATAAATTGGGTTTTCTTCGTTGTATATGTTTCTCAACATCTATGATACCATTCCCATGAATTTCATGTAGTTATTATTATCTTAGTTTTATTATGCTTCAGTTTTCGGTAAAATCAGCCAAATTTGGATATGATTCTTGCATTTGCAAAGAAAATGAGAATGGATTTGTGTAAACTCTTGATTGTTTGGCATGAAGGTAACCACTTTGTCCAAGAAACTGTAGCTGCTTCCCAGAATACACTCATGTAAAGTACCCAAATTGTTTTGAGATACAGCATAGAATGGCTCTCAATCTTGCAGAAAATATTTGTGTCCCTAATGGCAACTCAATGAAGAAACCTGAAAATGAATGTGAGCAACAATTGATTTAATCAAGTTCTAAATTGAGCCTCAGATGTTCAATGAACGACTTGGGTAGTTGATTCAAAGAAAATTCTCCAACAACTTGAAGCCATAAAACTTTGAAAGACAATGATTCACTGCTTCACGCCTGAGGAGATAGGATTTTAAAAGATAATTTATTCCACCAATCATAAGGGATGTCACATTGAAAGACTACTCACTTCAATCTTGAGGCGATTGTGCTTTGAAAGAGAGCTTGCTCCACTAGTTTTTGACGTAAAAGATGTTAAAACCGATGTTAAATGATTACTTGATAATCTTATAAGCTTTAAGATTCATGAAAGGCTTTAAAACAAGTGATTAAAGACTTTTGAAGTGATTTCCTAAATCTTTTTCTGAGTTTTTTGGGTATTAGTATCAGTAGTATATGAATTTAGCCTTGAAATATAAGTTGTAAAGGGGTAAGCATCGATGTCATTATGAAATATCGATATTATTCCTTGGACAATATCGATACTAAATGATTCGTAGGATTTCCCCTAAGCCATTATCGATACTCTTACTTCAATACTGATAGTATGAAGTGAGCATATATATTTGAGTATCAATACTTCTTATTATTGAAATATTAGAAACACCTCTTGTTGTACCTCAATACCTTCAAATAACTTTAAAATGAGTAAATAAATTTATTAGGAGATCCTAATACTTGCAATGATTAAAATAAACTCAAGTGATGAAAAACATCAAATTCTTAAAATTAATACTTAGGATTATTAATGGATCTCAAAAGCACCAAAACACATAACTCCCCTCAACAGTATGGCTCAAACATTCAACGTGCATCACCAATCATAATATCAAACAATAGTCGAAGCACAATAATATGTTCAGAAACCAAGTCAAAAGAAATCTATTTTCAACAATTGCCCATCTTTATCCATTATTTTTGTAATGACCCGGACAAGGCCCGGCTAGACGCTCGAATTTAGACCCAAGTGCTTTTAATGAAAACCTTGGGACAATAGGATTAAACCAAATCGAATATATGATGAGTAAATTAGTAAGCTCAAGGAAATCTTGAGAAGATATGACAAAAATATGGGACTAAATGGGCAATTCACCCTTTTCCAAATAAAAATCTATCCTAAGCCTAAATATATTGAAAACTATGGTGGGTTCTAGAAGGGGGAGAGAAAAAGGAAAGCAATTTCATCTCCATTCCATTTCCATCATTTGTTTTCCGCTTATTCCATCTATCTTCCTCGTAAAGGTGATTAAGGGTGAAGGCATACAGAATCACAAATGTGAGGGGAAGAGATTTTAAATTTTGGAAGAATCACAAAGCTAGGGGAAAGGAGAAAGCTTGAAGGTGAGGAAGGAGGAGGTATCCACTCTAGCTATTTTATTTAAGGTAATGTACTCTTATTCTTGGTTGATTCATATGATTATAAGGAAAAGCAATTGAAAGTGTAGTTGTATGTTTGGGTGACTCGGTGTCACTCCGATTTAATTCTTATTACCATTTGATATGTGAAATCATATGTTTAATGCTGGAATTACGTATTCATTTCACTAGTCTAAGTCAATGTTCAGTTTCACTCCTTGACTTATGTGAAAAGTGTAGTGCTGGAATTACGTATTCATTTCACTGGTTTAAGTCGATGTTAAGTTTCACTACTGGAATTATGATATATATTTAATGCTGGAATTATGTATTCATTTCGCTGATGTAAGTCATGTTACGGAAGACGGCTATCGGATAGAGTAAAATTGCAACTGATAATTTGAGAAAATAAAAATGAAGATAAAAGAGACACAAAATTTATGTGGAAAACCCCTAAAAATTTAGGGTAAAAACCACGGGCAACGGTAGAAGATTTTTACTATGAGAAAATAGGAATTACAACCTCTCTCGATCTACCAAGGAGAAAACAATGATAATTTTCTCTAGATAAAAAGGAGAAAACAACTCTCAAGAAACTCTCTAAAATCTCTCTAGTATTGGAAGAAAGCTAGAATGCTTTGGGATGATTTTGAAGCTAAATGAGCTAGGGTATTTATAGTTGAAACTTAAGGACTAATCTTATAAATACCCTAAAGTTTATAATTTACCCATTTAATTTTCAAACATTATTGCACCTAATTTTGACATTGCAATATTAGGTGCCTAACTTGAACCAATTTTCCAAGCTTTGACATTTCAACAATCTCCCACTTGAAGATTTGATTGGAACAATCATATCTTCACACCATTCTTTCTACCTTGTACCATCATGTTGCTTACGTATCTGACAGGCCACAAGAGGATCGACACCAGGTAAATTTATCAGCGTTAATCACCTTCGTCATGAAATCTGCTATGTTGTCTTTGGTATGGATCTTCTGTATATCTACCGTTCCTTCTTCCACCTTTTCACGAATGAAATGGTACTGAACTCGTATGTGCTTAGTCCTTGAATGAAATGTTGGATTCCTTGCTAGATGCAAGGCGCTTTGACTGTCAGAAAATAGATAAACATACTCTTGATTGTGCCCAAGCTCCTCCAATAGCATCTTCAACCAAATTGCTTCTTTATTGGCTTGTGTAGCTGCTACATATTCTACCTCTGTTGTGGACGTAGCCACAACTGACTGTAATTTTGAAACCCAGCTTACAGCTCCACCAGTAATTTTGAACACATATCCTGTAGTAGATTTGCTTTTATCCAAATCCCCTGCATAGTCAGAATCTACATACCCATTGATTAGTAAGTTTGATCCTCCGTAACATAATGCAACATTTGAGGTCCCTTTGATGTATCTCAGGATCCTCTTTACTGTATTCAAATTCTCTTTGCCTGGATTCGCCATGTACCGACTAACCACTCCTACTGCTTGTGCAATGTCTGGTCTTGTGCATATCATAGCGAACATCAAACTTCCCACTGCTGATGCATACGGTACTCGAGACATCTCCATCCTCTCTTCTTCACTGTAGGACTCATACTGGAGGATAATTTGAAGTTAATAGAAAGAGGGGTAGAAATTGGCTTACAATCTTGCATGTTAAATCGTGACAAGATTTTCTTCAAGTAATTCTTTTGTGAAAGCCAAATCTTCCTATTACTTCTGTCTCGGTGAATTTGCATCCCTAGAATCTTGTTTGCTGATCTCAAGTCCTTCATTTCAAATTCCCTAGCCAGTTGTGCCTTCAATTCTTTAATATGATCTTTGTTGGGTCCTACAACCAACATGTCATCCACATACAACAGTAATATAACAAAATCGTTATCACTAGACCTCTTGAAATAAGCACAAGGGTCTGTATTAAGTTTGTTGTATCCAAGGCACATAATGAAGGAATCAAATCTCTTATACCAACACCTCGGCGCCTGCTTTAGACCGTACAGAGATTTGTTCAACCTGCAAACCAAGTTCTTCTTTTCGTCTTCTTCAAAACCTTCAGGCTGGAGCATATAAATCTCTTCTTCAAGATTTCCATGAAGAAAAGCTGTTTTAACATCTAGTTGCTCTAGATGTAAGTTCAATGTAGCACACATTGCCAAAACTACTCGAACTGTTGTTAGTCGAACCACAGGAGAAAATATTTCATTGAAATCAATACCTTCCTTTTGAGCATATCCTTTATAAACCCATTTGTTACCAATTGGCTTCCTTCCTTGTGGTAGTGGAACAAGGTCCCATGTATTATTTTTATGAAGGGCTTCGATTTCTTCTTGCATCGCCATCATCCACAGTGAAGCATCTGAGCTGTTTATTGCCTCCTGGTATGTTGATGGCTCACCGTCCTCTGTTAAAAGGCATTATGCAATATTACCTTTTATAACATAATCTGAGTGCCAATTGGGACGTCTTCTCACACGATCTGATTAACGAGTTGTTGGAGCTTTAGAACTCTCTGGTTATTGTTCATCATGTGCTGGTTCTGTTTCAGAAGAATCTCCTTCTTCAAACTCTTTTTCCACATGTATCTGAGTAGTCTCTGACTTTTCAGCGCTATCATCATCTTCTTTTCTTTGTAGTTTATCTTCTACAAAGATAACATCCCTGTTAATGATCACTTTGCGGGCAGTGGGATCCCACAAGCGATACCCCTTTACTCCATCAGCATACCCCAAGAATTTGCATTTCCTGGATTTTGGATCCAACTTTGAAATTTCTTGGGTGTTGTACATCACGTACACAATACTTCCAAATACATGAAGGTTTGAATAATCAACTGGTTTACCAGTCCACATCTCCATTGGTGTCTTCAGCTCTATTGCAGTTGATGGAGCTCGATTTACCAAATAACAGGCGGTATTGACTGCTTCTGTCCAGAATGATTTTTCTAGGCCTGTGTCCCTCAACATTGCTCTTGTTCTTTCTAACAAGGTTCTGTTCATCCGCTCTACCACTCCATTTTGTTGAGTATTGTTCGCCACTGTGAACTGTGTTTTGATGCCTTCTTTCTTGAAAAAGTCATCAAATTCTTCGCTTGTGTATTCTCCTCCATTATCTGTTCTGAAACACTTGATATTATTTCCAGAATCAAGTTCCACCCGCGCTTTGAAGTTTTTGAAAGTTGAAAACACGTCTGACTTCTTCTTAATAGGGTGCACCCAACATCTCCTGGAGTAGTCATCAATAAATGAGACAAAGTATTTTGCTCCACCTAGGGATGTTACTGGTGCTTGCCATACGTCAGAGTGAACCAATTCTAGAACACTTTTGCCTCTAGAATTTGATGTGTGGAATTTCAACCGGTGTTGCTTACTTGTTATGCAATGCTCACACAAAGTAAGTGATACATTTGTTAAGCCTGGAAGTAGCTTTTGCTCCACAAGGACTTTCATTCCTTGTTCTGACATGTGTCCAAGTTTCTGATGCCATATCATTGCAGAATCTGAACTACATGAGGCAACAGAGGCTTCTGCTAGCAATGTCTCTCCCTTCAGCATGTACAAGTTTGCAGCTATCTTTTCACCTTTCAGCACCACAAGCGCTCCACGGAACACCTTCATGATTCCTTTCCGTAGGATAATAAATTTTTCTTCAGACCTTTCACGTGCCGCACATCTCGAACAACTTTAATTGTTCCATCATACATCTTCAATTTGATGGTTCCCACACCAACGATCTCTAAGGCATGATCATTGCAACTACACACAGATCCTCCTGAGACAGGTTCATAATGATGAAACCATTCTCTTCTTGAGGTCATGTGATATGTCGCTCCCGAATCAATGAGCAATATATCTGCAAATCTTTTTCTGCCTTCCACGGTGGTTGACGCTTCACAGCATAGAGCATCTCCATCATCTGAAGTGTTTACGGTATTGCCTTCTGGATTGGAGTGTTTATTTAGACTCCAACAATCCTTCTTCAAGTGACCCTTCTTTCCACAGTGGTAGCACTTTAAATTCTTCTTGCTCCTCGACTTCGATCTACCATGTTTATGACTGCTGCTTTGGCCACATTCTGTTGATCTCCCTCTCATCGTTGTCAACGCTTCTGCTTGTTGCAGATTTACTTGTCTGTCTTCCTTGTTCTTGCACCGATTTTCTTCTTGTAGAACAGCAGCTGCAACGTCATCGAAGACTAGACTTGTGACATTACTGTTTGTCAAGTTGATGATGAGTTGATTGTACGAATCCGATAGACTTTGAAGTAGAAGTTCAGCACGTTCTTGTTCTCTTATTTTACAACTTAAGGATGTAAGCTGAGAAAATAAGGTGTTCAGTGTATTTAAGTGCTCCGTCACTGAAGTAGATTCTGGCATACAGAGAGTGTACAATTTTCTCTTAAGGAAAATTTTATTGTGCAGCGATGTGGCCTCGTACAATTTGATGAGATGATCCCATATCTCCTTAGCTGTCTTTTTCTCCTCGATTTCAATATCAAATTTCGTTGCCATAGCTTCTTTTATGGATAGCTCCCACTATTTCACTATCGTGAATAGTTCTCTGGAACCTTCAAAGAATGGGTAATAACTTCTTATTTTCTTATGTTTGGAGGATCAACCTTTTGGTGGCAACCACAAAGACAATAAGCAGATATTACACACTCTAATCTAGCTTGGATACCAATTGTTGCGGAAGACGGCTATCGTATAGAGTAAAATCGCAACTGATAATGTTTGAAAATTAAATGAGTAAATTATAAACTTTAGGGTATTTAAAAGATTAGTCCTTAAGTTTCAACTATAAATACCCTAGCTCATTTAGCTTCAAAATCATCCCAAAGCATTCTAGCTTTCTTCCAATACTAGAGAGATTTTAGAGAGTTTCTTGAGAGTTGTTTTCTCCTTTTTATCTAGAGAAAATTATCATTGTTTTCTCCTTGGTAGATCGAGAGAGGTTGTAATTCCTATTTTCTCATAGTGAAATTATTCTACCGTTGGCCGTGGTTTTTACCCTAAATTTTTAGGGGTTTTCCACGTAAATTTTGTCTCTTTTATCTTCATTTTTATTTTCTCAAATTATCAGTTGCGATTTTACTCTATCCGATAGCCGTCTTCCGCAACAATTGGTATCCGAGCTAGATTAGAGTGTGTAATATATGCTTATTGTCTTTGTGGTTGCCACCAAAAGGTGGATCCTCCAAACATAAGAAAATAAGAAGTTATTATCCATTCTTTGAAGGTTCCAGAGAACTATTCACAATAGTGAAATAGTGGGAGCTATTCGTAAAAGAAGCTATGGCAACGAAATTTGATATTGAAAAATTCAATGGGAGAAATTTCTCATTGTGGAAATTGAAGATGAAGGCCATCCTGAGGAAAGACGGTTGTCTAGCAGCTATCAGCGAAAGGCCAGTAGATTTCACAGACGACAACAAGTCAATGTTAAGTTTCACTGCAGGAATTATTTGATGAGTTTAGTGCTGGAATTACGTATTCGTTTCACTGGTGTAAGTCAATGTTAAATTACACTACGAGAATAATGTGATAAGTTTAGTGCTATAATTACGTATTCGTTTCACTAATGTAACTCGAGTCACGTATTCATTTCACTGATGTAAGCCAATGTTAAGTTTCACTGTTGGAATTATGTGATAAGTTTAGTGTTGGAATTACGTATTCATTTTACTGGTTTAAGTCAATGTTAAATTTCATTGATGGAATTATGTGATAAGTTTAGTGCTGGAATTACGTATTAATTTCACTGATGTAAGTCAATGTTAAGTTTCACTGTTGGAATTATGTTTTAAGTTTAGCGCTGGAATTACGTATTCATTTTACTGGTGTAAGTCAATGTTAAAGTTCATTGCTGAAATGATGTGATAAGTATAGTTCTTGAATTATGTATTCATTTCACTGGTGTAAGTCAATGTTAAGTTTCACTCCTGAAATCATGTCATAAGTTTAGTGCTAGAATTATGTATTCATTTCACTGGTATAAGTCAATGTTAAGTTTTTCTGCTAGAATTGTGATGTGTTTAATTTAGTGTTGGGATTACATGTTAATGTTCACTGTTGTAAATTTATGTTATGACAATAAGATAAAATATGTATGGAAGCGTGAATGAGAGCTAGGTGAATGATAAAGAGCTACGGCTACTCGCAAGGGAGCACCTAATCGTGATTATTCTTGGTTACTCGCACGAAAGTCCCAAAGGAATAGAGTGACTCACACGGATGCACCTAATCGTAATTATTTCGGGTGACTTGCACAGGAACTCCGAAGGATTAGAGTGACTTGCATGGGACCACCTAATCGAAATTATTTCGATTGACTCGCACGGGAGTTGTGAAGGATTAGAGTGACTCACAAGGGAGCATATTATCGTATTTGCTACCAGGAAACTCATACGGGAGCCCTGAAGTGTTCCAAGTGCCTCACATGGGGTATTTACAATGTTTATAATTATGCGATCATAATAATAATGATAATGCTAATTCCTTTGATTAAATGATATAGCGACTGTTGGAAAAATGTATATTTATATGTATGAACTTTGGAAGATTACAGTATATGCACTTCTCATTTACATTATTTAACTTATAATATATAAATCTCACAGGATACTTGTACATTTATGGACTCTTGTGGCTCACTCTTTAAATGATATAGCGACAGTATATCCCCAAGAAATTGAGGATCCCTTATTTGACTTGAGACTAAGAAGACCACGTGAATTCTACTTGTTTGTGATTTTTTTTTTCATATGAAATAATCATACTAAAAGAAAATTTCTTGGGAGTTGGACACAATCTTTAGTGGAGAAATCAACTAATTATTAATTATTAATTATTAATTATTGAATTTTATTTAATAAACATTAATTAATAATTATTATTGTTACAGATCATCTATTTTAATTATTAATTTGTATACATTTACATGTGATTTCTTGCTTCTCTTGCTCTTCTTATTTTATTAGCATCGATGCAGGTAGTCTACCTTCCTACAATTATTATTTTTACCATTATTTATTTGGTATAATTTTTTATTTTTAAAACTCACCATCCATGACCTTAAAATAATTATTAAATTTTTAATTTCGATATTGTAAATGACATTCCCAAAATATGAATCACTAAATTATTTGAATTGCGTTCATTTTTGAATGACCTATAGAAAAATATTGCATTGATACATTGATTGTTTTCCTTAATTTTGTTCTTAAGTCATAAATAGTATCCCAAATGGGAATGTGAAAAATTTACTCCACCAGAAAATTTGACAGAAATTAACTACGTCTGTGTTTTTTGTGTGATTGAAGATAGTGATGACCTAAAATTGATTCGAGTTTGAATTGTGTTGACTAAAACTCAAGTTGGATTTGGTAATTTATGATCTGAACTCGACCTAAGAACGACCTGAATCTGAATTGAATCTTATAATGTGATAACCGAACTTGACCTACATCTGATATGATATGCACCTGTACTTGAGATTACCATGGTAAAGAATTGAAATAACCCCAATTAAAACGATCTGAGATATGATTTTACATGACCTGTTATCAACCCGACTTGTAATTGACTCAATTATTCTTGACTCGACATGTAAACGATCTGACTTGCTATTGAACTGACCTGATATTGACTCAACTTCGAATTTACCTAATTTGTAAGTTATAATTGGTGAAGTATATGATTTATCGAAGAATAATGAAGTACTCGAGAATTGAGAGATTATAAATTTAGATATTATAATGTGACAAAATAATTTGTTGCCATTTATATAACCCCCTCAGACCGATGTAGGTAACTCGATCTGATCTGAAGTGTCACATTAGGGCCACAAGAGCGGCCCACCATAAAAATTTTGGAAAATTTTAAACTTTATCAAAACATGTAAACTCATAAAATGATTTATGAATACAAGATAAAATTTACCAGTATTCAGAAATAAAATAGATTTTCAGATTCGGATATAAAAACAAAATACAAACCACATGTCCCCTAATCACATATACCATACTCTGCAAAACTCCCTTATTGATGTCAATAAATGCACTGGTTCAATCCTTTTAACCTGAAAAGGGTGAGTAACAGAGTGAGCTTTGAAAAGCTCAGTAATAAAGAACTACCAGATGATGCTACATGACATGTAGATAACAAATAATCGTATGTTTCCTTATTGATTCAGACATCTACAGATTTTTAAGCTGAGCGGAGATCCTACGGATATTTATGGTAGTAACAGATAGTAAGCTTTCAGTTCAGATGGAAATATTTCGGATGTCTGGGTTCAGGAGATCAGGATAGGTTATCTAGTGTGTTCCCACAAAACCATTGAAAATGTCAAGACCCTTTTTTAAAACAATAACAGTTTAAAACATATTTTTCAAAAACCATAATAGTCCCTCCAACCTGACACCATTATGCATTTCCTAGATTTGCATCCATAGGGCTTACCATAAGTACACAGTAAAGGGAGCCAACCTAAAATATGCCTTGGGGCCTATGGGCCTACACAAGGGTATCATTAGGTCCGTAGGTCTTACCAGTTGGATCAGTGTTGTGCCTCCATACTCAAGAATCATATCCATATAAAAATCCAGTAGAAAGCAGTTTTAACCGTAATTCGTAATATCTGGATCGTGATACATTAAATCTTATAAGCGTAACCATGGAGTAAACCATATAACTTCCCTCCACCCATACGCTATATGTAATCCCCTCAGATCGATGCGGGTAACCCGATTCGATCTAGGGTGTCACATTAGGGCCACCGGAGTGACCCACTGTAAAAATCTCGGAAAAATTTGAAACTTTTATTAAAACATGTAAACTCATAAAATCATTTATAAATACAAAAGTAATATTTACCAATATTTAGAAATAAAACAGTTTTTTAGACTCGTATATAAAACAAAATACAACCAACATGCCCCTTAATCACATGTACCATACTCTGCAAGCAACGCCGGAGAAACTCCCATACTGATGTTGATAGTTGTACTGGTATGATTCTTTTAACATGTAATGGTAAGTAACAGAGTGAGCATTGGAAAGCTCAGTAATACAGAACTACCAGATGATGCAGAAGAACATGCAAATACAAATAAACATATATTCCCTTATTAGTTCAGACATCTATAGATTTTTATATTGAGCGGAGATCCTACTGATATTTCAGGTGGTAACAAACAATGAGCTTTCAGTTCAGAGAAATATTTCGTATAACTGAGTTCAGGAGATCATAATAGGTTATCTAGTCTATTCCTATAAAACCAGTAAAATGATACAGATCTTTTAAACCATTTTTTTAAAACATGTGCATTACCCCCATTCTTTCACAATCTATTTGCGTAGGTTCCCCAGAACCATACACTCAACCCATACAACCAGTAAGGCCCTGAGCACACAGCCGAGGAGCATGCAGATATACTTCCTCCAATAAAAACCCCCCAAAATAAAACATTTTTCCGTGGGGAAACAGAGATATCATAAATTAAAATAGAATTCATATCAGATATTAGAATACTAGATCAGAAATCAGAACAAAATTCAGGTTAGGAATCAGAATAAAATTCAAATCGGAAATTAGATAAAACATTCATGTGATTTGGGAACACACTAGAGTTTCCAAATATTATTCAGAGATACTGACTAATCTTATCGGGCAGATAAAACACGGATCTTCAGTATGCCGATAGAATGTCGAAAGTTAGAATCACTATTGGAAGAATTCATTAACTTATGAAATCATCAGTTATTCAGTATGTGATTTATCATGATCATATTTTATTCGGACATTTTTCGGAAGCTCTACGTAATCAGAACGGTATTCAAAATCATTTACATCTGAGTTACTTGTGTTTTTAGATATGACCAAAGTGATTTGAGCTGATAGGGAGAACGAAGATTCAGGACTTTTACCATCTATGTCGATTGATTGCATTATCGAACAACTCGAGATTAACAACTCCCATAACTAATGTACGTTGACTGGTCCATTCGTTGCCCTTCCAAGTATTCACTCTTTAATACCAACAATTCTTGTACATAAATCATCTTCTGAGTCATCGCTAAATGGATCTTAAGGAGACGAACAAATATTCTAATGGTCTTTATTTCATTTCCATGTTTCAACTATATTAGGAATGCCAACGTACTTGATTTATGGTTCATAACCCATATGGATGATACATCATGTAAGTTCATCCGAGTTTTCTAGACTTATCCCAATCACTTACTTAATCCTCAGTCATTGAGGTTACTAAGATCATTTAATAGTCAAGTCTATCCTGGTTACTCCAGAGTTTTCTAGAGTAATTCAGATGTTTTTGAATTTCGGATATATATTGTACTTCAGTTCAGTTCAATTTGGTCTTCGTGGTTGATTTGTCTAATGAATATCCACTTTTTAGTACCGAATGTGATCTAGAGTTGAGCTGAGTACTTCCAAAATTATCATCAAGCCAAACTTGAGGAGTTGAACAAGGATTCAAGTGGTATTTATGCCATTTAGGTACTAATATAGCATTAGTGTTGGTAGACCGACTTAATATGTGTTCCATAACTTTTAAGAGCAGTACAAGATCCATGTTTATTTGGATTCCGTAATTAAACCAAGACATTTACTTAGTCTAGGCCATAAGGGTATTCTGGTCATTTTGGTGCTCAATGTTATTCCAATCATTTCAAAGCTTGAGGATATCCATCATTTCTGGGCTTGGTGATATTATTGGGTCATTTCAATTCTAGGGGTATTTTTGTCATTTTACAGATCTAATGTATTTCAATCCTTTCCTTTCGTCCAATCTTATTATATAATTTAAACTTACCATCTATTCCAGTCCTTTCGAACAATTCTTATAAAGAATCACCCTCAATAATTTATTCTTCAAATATATTCTCTTAACTCGAAGATTTTCAGGTCAACTGCCTTCTCAGATGTTACAAACAGGTTATCCAGAATTTTCTATAAAAAGACAAAATTTTAAAAATTAAATCTGTGATTTATCGGGTTAGGTACGAATTCTCAGTGTACTTTCCCATTCAGAGTCAACTCGGACTATTTTTACCTCTCAAGGGCATTTTCGTAATTCCTTAACTAGGTAACTTCGGTATTAAAACCCTTAATAGGGATAAATAAAATTAATAGATGCTAGGTTTAATTACTTTTCCAAATAATCTCTAAACTTAAAGTTATTCCTTAACAACTTCTAATTCCTTGTACGAACCATCATAATTTCATTCAGTTACTGACTTTTTACCGCATTCAGATCGAATGTAAGAATTACCTAACTATACAGATAAGACCAAAAATTATCTTATTCATGCATTTACCAATATCAACATGTTTCATAAAACATAAAGAGGTAGCATTGTATTACCTCAATTTTCGTGACATATTGATCAACCATTTAAACTCCATTCGAACACCCTCAATCTTGAAATCAATGTCCAATAATTTTTTAGATACATAAAAACAAAAATTTCATCAGAAATAGAGCTTAATTGCAAAAAACGGATAGAATCGGGTGATAAATCAGTGAAAAATAGCTTACCGGGTTCGAATTTGGCAAAACATACTTCGGAATTAGACTCAGGACGATGAAAAACATAAAATATAACTTTTAAAATTTTTTGACTTTTTGTTCAAAGTCAATGGTCAACGGGTTGACCTAATGAATTGACACAACCAAGTTAACTCAACGCGAGTTGACTCAGATGGGAAGGCGGGTCGGGTCATTTTAAGCTGTCCAGACTTTCCCCACTCTCAGGGCATGTGGGGGCGCTTGCGGTAGCCTACGGGCTCTGAAAAATTCCACAAAAATTCCAAAAAATATTTTAAGGGATTTTGAGACACTTACGAAGCTCGGTTCAAAATTTTGAATGGCTGAGAGCTCGATTTCGAAACGTCAAAAATTTTAACTTCCTCACCTCCTCATGCGCCGGTGACGACGGAGGCAAGAAGGACACTGATGGACTCAGAACGATCCAAGGAACACGATGGTGTAGGAGGTGTCGAAAACGGAGCAGCGATCGACGATAAATCGATTATTTTCATGGCAGTGGAGTTTAAAAACTTTGAAACTTTGAGTTGAATTTTATGGCGAACGGTGATGATTCACGATGAAAGGTTTAAGGGGTTTTGTTCACCGGTCGATAACGAACACGATGGTGGTTTCAGATCAACGAATGGTGGCCGAACGGTGGAGAAATCGAAGCTCAAAGGAGGGTTGATGGGGAGAGGAAATAGGGAAACATTCTAGGAAAACATACGGGGGAGAGGGTTGATAATTCTCACCTAAAGAAAAATAGGTAAATTCATAACTAGGTCCCTAAATTCCCTACATTTCCAAAAATGATCTGCCAACTTTGCTATTTTACACTTTAATCCTCAATTTTTTCCAAAATACCACTTAAATTCAATACTTTATAATTTCTAAAATTTAGCCTCGAAATTGGGTGTGACAATTCTCCCCTCCTTAAAAGAATTTCATCCTCGAAATTCATTTATGTCACAGAATTGCAAAAATGAAACTTCCATACTGATGTCGATAACTGCACTGGTATGATTCTTTTAACCTATAATTGTGAGTAACAGAGTGAGCTTTGGAAAGCTCAGTAATACAGAACTATCAAATGATGCAGAAGAACATGCAAATACAGATAAACATATATTCCCTTATTGGTTCAGACATCTACAGATTTTTATGTTGAGAGGAGATCCTACTGATATTTCAGGTGGTAACAGACAATGAGCTTTCACTTAGAGAAATATTTCGTATAACTGAGTTCAGGAGATCAGAATAGGTTATCTAGTGTATTCCCATAAAACCAGTAAAAATATACAGATCTTTTAAAACATTTTTTAAAACATGTGCATTACCCCTATCCTTTCACAATCTGTTTGTGTAGGTTCCCCAGAACCACACACCCAACCCACACAACCAGTAAGGCCCTGAGCACAGAGCCGAGGAGTCTACAGATATACTTCTTCCAATAATAATCCCCAAATAAAACATTTTTCTTTCGGTAAATGGAGATATCAGAAATCAAAACAGAATTCATATAAGATATCATAACAGAATCCAGATCAGAAATCAGAATAGAATTCAGGTCAGGTATCAGAACAGAATTTAATAGGAAATCAGATAAAACATTAATGTGATTAGGGAACACACTAGAGTTTCCAAATATTATTCAGAGATACTGGATAATCTTATCGGGAAGATAAAACATGGATCTTCAGTATGCCGATAGAATGTCGGAAGTTAGAATCACTATTGGAAGAGTTCATTAATTGACGAAATCAACAATTATTCAGAATGTGATTTATCAGGATCATATCTTATTCGAACATTTTTCCGAAGCTCTACGTAATCAGAAGGGTATTCAGAATCATTTACATCTGAGTTACTTGTGTTTTGAGATATGACCATAGTGATTTGAGCTGATAAGGGAGAACAAAGATTCATGACTTTTACAATCTATGTCGATTGATCAGATTATCAAATAACTTGAGATGGACAACTCCTATAACTAATGCATGTTGACCGGTCCATTTGTTTCCCTTCCATGTATTCACACTTGAATACCAACAATTCTTGTATATAAATCAACTTCTGAGTCATCGCTGAATGGATCTTAAGGATACGAACAAATATTCTAATGGTCTTTATTTCATTTCCATGTTTCAACTATATTAGGAATGCCGACGTACTTGTTTTATGGTTCATAACCCATAGGGATGATACATCATGTATGTTCATCCAAGTTTTCCAGACTTATCCCAATCACTTACTTAATCCTCAGTCATTGAGGTTACTTAAATAATTTAATAGTCAAGTCTATCTCGGTTACTCCATAGTTTTCCAAAGTAATTCGGACGTTTCTGAATTTCAGATACATATTGTACTTCTGTTCAGTTCAATTTGGTCTTCGTGGTTGATTTATCTAACAAATATACACTTCTCAGTACCGAATGCGATATAGAGTTGAGCTGAGCTGAGTACTTCCAAAATTATCATCATACCAAACTTGAGGAGTTGGACAAGGATTCAAGTGGTATTTATGCCATTTATGTATTGACATAGCATTAGCGTTGGTCGACCGACTTAATATGTGTTCCATAACTTTTAAAAGTAGTTCAACATCCATGTTTATTTGGATTCCTTAATTAATCCAAGACATTTATTTAGTCTAGGTCCTAAGGGTATTCTGGTCATTTTGGTGCTCAATGTTATTCCAGTCATTCAAAGCTTGAGGATATCCAATTATTTCTGAGCTTGGTGATATTCTTGGGTCATTTTCATTCTAGGTGTATTTTGGTCATTTTACAGATCCAATGTATTTCAATCATTTCATTCCTACCGATCTTATTATTTAATTTAAACTTATCATTTATTCCAGTCCTTTAAAACAATTCTTATAAAGAAGCACCCTCAATAATTTATTCTTCAAGTATATACTCTTAACTCGAAGATTTTCAGGTCAACTGACTTCTCAAATATTACAAACATGTTATCCGAAATTTTCTGTACAAAGATAGGATTTTAACAATTAAATCTGTAATTTATCAGGTTACGTATGAATTCTCAGGTTACTTTCCCATTCAGAGTCAACTCGGACTATTTTTACCTCTCAAGGGAATTTTCGTAATTCCTTAACTAGGTAACTTCCGTATTAAAACTCTTAGCAAGGGTAAATAAAATTATGAGAACCTAGGTTTAGTTACCTTTCCAAATATTCTCTAAACTTAAAGTTATTCCTTAACAACTTCTAATTCCTTGTACAAACCATCATAATTTCATTCAGTTACTGACTTTTTACCGCATTCGGATCGAATGTAAGAATTACCTAACTATATAGATAACACCAAAAATTATCTTATTCATGCATTTACCAATATCAACATGTTTCATCAAGCATAAAGAGGTAGTATTATATTACCTCGATTTTTATGCCATATTGATTGACCATTTAAATTCAATTTGAACGTCCTCAATCTTGAAATCAAATTCTAATAAATTTTCAGATACATAACAACAAAAATTTCATCAGAAACAAAGCATAATTGCGAAAACGGATTGAATCGGGTGATAAATCAGTGAAAAACAACTTACCATGTTTGAATTTGGCGAAAAAGGACTTCGGAATCGAACTCAAGACGTCGAAAAACATAAAATATGTCTTTTTGAAAATTTTAACTTTTTGGTCAAAGTCAGCGGCCAAAGTCAATGCTCAACGGTCAACGGTTTGACCTAGTGAGTTGACTCAGCCGAGTTAACTCAACGCGAGTTGACTCAGCCGAGTTAACTCAACGCGAGTTGACTCAATCGGGTACACGGGTCGGGTCAGCAGGTCAGCCCATTTCAAGCTGTCCAGACTTTCCCCACTCTCAGGGGTGGCGTGTTGGGGTACGTGCGGTGGCCTACAGGCTTCGAAAAATTCCAAAAAAATAAAAAAAATTATTTTAAAAGATTTTGAGATACTTACTAAACTTGGTTCACAATTTTGAATGGCGGAGAGCTTGGTTTTGAAACGTCAGAAAGTTTAACTTCCTCACCTCTCACGCGTCGGAGACGACGGAGATAATAAGGGCACTGGTGGTCTTGGAACGATGCAAGGAACACAATGGTTCGGGAGGTGTCGAAAATGGAGTAATGATCGACGACGAATCAACGATTTTCATGGCAGTGGAGTTTAAAAACTATAAAACTCTGAGTTGAATTTTACGACAAACGGCGATGATTCACGATGAGAGGTTTGAGGGGTTTTGTTCACTGGTTGACAACGAACATGATGATGGTTTCGGATCGACGAACGGTGGCCGGACGGTGGAGAAATTGAAGCTTAAAGGAGGGTTGACGGGGGAGAGAAAATGAGGAAGCATTATGGGAAAAAATGGGGGAGGGGGTTTATAATTCTCACCTAAAGAAAAATGGGTAAATTCAAGACTAGGTCCCTAAATTTCCTACACTTCTAAAAATGATCTGCCAACTTTGCGATTTTACACTTTAATCCTCAATTTCTTCCAAAATACCACTTAAATTCAACACTTTATAATTTCTAAAATTTAGCCCCGAAATTGGGGTGTGACAATTCTCCCCTCCTTAAAAGAATTTCATCCTCGAAATTCATTCATGTCACAGAATTGTAGAAATGAAACTTCCATCAGTTTTTTTCATATCTTCAAGTAGCTTTTCCAGAAGTACGTGTCCTTTACTAATCCTTAACCACCTGAGTATACATTTTCATCAGAACTCTCCCTCATTCTAGTAAAATAATCAGAATTTCATTTCCGGAGTCAGGTTAGAATTTATTGATTGAGTAACTCTCACATTACTCGTGAGGTACTTTATAGAGTTTATAAAAATGCTACTGGTATTCCTTTATACAAAGGTAGAGTCCTAATGGATAGAAACTTTGATTAGCTTATTACAGAGAGGGACTCGATCTTAGAGTTCAGGCAAAGAGAGGTAGATTGTAGTCTAGAGGCATGTACTGATCTGACATCTTTTGAAATTAGACTGGCCGGTCTATCTTTAAAACTTGACTCAACCTAAGCTTTGATACCACTAAATGTAATTCCCTCAGACCGATACAGGTAACCCGATCCGATCTGGGGTGTCACAATAGGGCCACCAGAGCGACCCACTGTAAAAATCTCAGAAAAATTTAAAACTTTTATTAAAAGATGTAAACTCAAAAAATCATTTATAAATACAAAAGCAATCTTTACCAATATTCAGAAATAAAATAGATTTTCATACTCGTATATAAAAGAAAATACAACGTACATGCCCCCTAATCACATGTATCATACTCTGTAAGTAACACAGGAGAAACTCCCATACTGATGTTGATAGTTGTACTAGTATGATTCTTTTAACCTGTAATGGTGAGTAACAGAGTGAGCTTTAGAAAGATCAGTAATACAGATCTACCAGATGATGCAGAAGAGCGTACAGATACATATAAACATATATTCCCTTATTGGTTCAGACATCTACATATTTTTTGTTGAGCGGAGATCCATATGATATTTCAGGTGGTAACAGACAATGACCTTTTAGTTCAGAGAAATATTTCGTATAATTGAGGTAAGGAGATCGTAATAGGCTATTAGTGTATTCCCATAAAACCAGTAAAAAGATACAGATCTTTTAAAACATTTTTTTTAAAACATGTGCATTACCCCCATCCTTTCACAATATGTTTGTGTAGGTTCCCCGAAACCATACACCCAACCCACACAACCAGTAAGGCCCTGAGCATACAGCCGAGGAGCCTACAGATATACTTCCTCCAACAATAACCCCTCAAATAAAATATTTTTCCGTCGGTAAACGTAGAAATCAGAAATCAAAACAGAATTCATATCAGATATCATAACATAATCCAGATCAGAAATCAAAATAGAATTCAGGTCAAGTACCAGAACAGAATTCAAATCGGAAATTAGAACACACTAGAGTTTTAAAATATTATTTAGAGATACTGGATAATCTTATCGGGCAGATAAAATAAGGATCTTCAGTATGCCAATAGAATGTCAGAAGTTAGAATCACTATTGGAAGAGTTCATTAACTGACAAAATCCTCTGTCATTCAGAATGTGAATTATCAGGATCATATCTTATTCAGAAATATTTTGGAAGCTCTACGTAATCAGAAGGGTATTCATAATCATTTACATCTAAGTTACTTGTGTTTTTAGATATAACCATAGTGATTTGAGCTGAGCTGAATACTTCCAAAATTTTTAGAAGGGTATTCATTATTTGGTTTTCGTGGTTGATTTGTCTAACGAATATCCATTTCTTAGTACCAAATGCGATCTAGAGTTGAGCTGAGCTGAGTACTTCCAAAATTATCATCAAGCCAAACTTAAGGAGTTGGACAAGGATTCAAGTGGTATTTATGCCTTTTAGGTACTGACATAGCATTAGCGTTGGTCGACCGACTTAATGAGTTCTATAACTTTTAAGAGCAGTACAACATCCATGTTTATTTGGATTCTTTAATTAATCCAAGACATTTACTTAGTCTATGCTATAAGGGTATTATGGTAATTTTGATGCTCAATGTTATTCCATTCATTTCAAAGCTTGAGGATATCCAAAAATTCATGGGCTTGCTGATATTCTTGGGTCATTTCAATTCCAGGGGTATTTTGGTCATTTTAGAAATCTAATTTATTTCAATCTTTTCCTTCCTTCCGATCTTATTATTTAATTTTAACTTATCATCTATTACAGTCCTTTCGAATAATTCTTATAAAGAAGTACCCTCAATAATTTATTCTTCAAGTATGTATTCTTAACTCGGAGATTTTCAGGTCAACTGTCTTCTCAGATGTTACAAATAGGTTATCCGAAATTTTCTGTATAAAGACGGGATTTTAACAATTAAATCTGTAATTTATCGGGTTAGGTATGAATTTTTAGGGTACTTTCCCATTCAGGGTTAACTCGGACTATTTTTACCTCTCAAGGGTATTTTTGTAATTCTTTAACCAGGTAACTTCAGTATTAAAACTCTTAATAGGGATAAATAAAATTAAGAGATCCTAGGTTTAGTTACTTTTCCAAATAATCTCTAAACTTAAAGTTATTCCTTAACAACTTCTAATTCCTTGTACGAACCATCATAATTTCATTTACTGGCTTTTTACCACATTTGGATCGAATGTAAGATTTACCTAACTATATAGATAAGACCAAAAATTATCTTATTCATGCATTTAACAATATAAACATGTTTCATAAAGCATAAAGAGGTAGTATTGTATTACCTCGATTTTTATGCCATATTGATCGACCATTTAAACTCCATTCGAACGCCCTCAATCTTAAAATCAATGTACAATAATTTTTCAGATACATAATAACATAAATATCATCAGAAATGGAGCTTAATTGCGAAAAACGAATCGAATCGGGTGATAAATCAGTGAAAAACAACTTATCAGGTTCGAATTTGGCGAAACGGACTTCAAAATTGGACTCAGAAATTCGAAAAATATAAAATATGACTTTTAAAAAAAATTTACTTTTTGGTCAAAGTCAACAGTCAAAGTCAAACGTCAACGGATTGACCCAGTGAGTTGACTCAGTGCGAGTTGACTCAGTCGGGCAGGCTGGTCTGGTCGGGTCAGTGGGTCAGCCCATTTCAAGCTGTCCAGACTTTCCCCACTCTTAGGGGTGACGCATGTGGTGGCATACGGGCTCCGAAAAAATCCACAAAAATTCCAAAAATTATTTTAAGGAATTTTGAGACACTTACCAAGCTCGGTTCACAATTTTGAACGGCGGAGAGCTCGATTCTGAAACATCAGAAACTTTAACTTCCTCACCCTCACGCGTCGGTGATGACGGAGACAAGAATGACATCGGTGGACTCGAAACGATGCAAGGAACATGATGGAGCGGGAGGTATCGAAAACGGAGCAACAATCGACGACAAATCGATGATTTTCTCGGCGATGGAGTTTAAAAACTTCAAAACTTTGAGTTGAATTTTACGGCAAACTGCAACGATTCACGATGATAGGTTTGAGGGGTTTTGTTCGCCGGTCGACGACGAACATGATGGTGGTTTCGGATCGACGAATGGTGGCCGGATGGTGGAGAAATTGAAGCTCAAAGGAGGGTTGACGGGGGAGAGGAAATGGGGAAGCATTCTAGGAAAACAAACGGGAGAGGGGGTTTATAATTCTTACCTAAAGAAAAATGGGTAAATTCAGGACTGGGTTCCTAAATTTCCTACACTTCCAAAAATGATCTGCCAACTTTGCGATTTTACACTTTAATCCTCAATTTCGTCCAAAATACCACTTAAATTCAATACTTTATAATTTCTAAAATTTAGCTCCGAAATTGGGGTGTGACACCATAAGTTGTCTTGTCATTAACTTAAAGGGAATGCCTTGGGGCCTGAGAGCCTACCCAAGGGTAACCTTAAGTCCGTATAGAATTACCAGCTTGATCAGAGCTATACCTCCATACTCCAGTCTACCCAAATAATGTCCCAATAGAACAGTTCGGGTATAACCCATGAAAACAAAAACCATAGTTGATAAACCAGTAAATTCCATGATTACATAAATCAGGAACAATTCATATTTTCTAGTGAAAATAGGAAACTCGATAATACATTTCAGGTACCATAATTCATAAACCAGTAGATTCTATGATTCCATAACTCATTTCAAAACATATAAAATCGTCATGTAGTACATGTGGAACACACTAGAGATTCAAGTATTTCTTTGAGACACTAGGTAGTTATCAGAATGGATAACATAAAACTGATATAATTTGATTGGATTCCAGGAATGAGGTCTTATTGAAGTGAATCGATTACTTGCTGATCTAATCAGACATTTAAGGTTTATACTTTAGAATCCCTCTATGATTCATTTACATTAGGAAAGTGTTCAGGAACCTTTATACAGAATAAATTTTACATTCATATTTACTGAGAGTGATTCTATTACCCAAACAAATATGGGTATTCAGGAGTATGCACTAAATTAACAGGATTTTAGTCCAATTGAACCAAATGGGGTATTCAGAATCCTTTGTATCTGAGTTACTTGTGTTTTCATATATGACCAGAATAATTTGAGCTAATAAGGGAGAAACAAAAATTAGGGACACTTATAATTTGTGTCGATCTATCAGATTATTGGACAACTCGAGCTGAACAACTCCCAGAACTGATGCATGTCGAATGGTCAATTCATTGTTCTTCCAGGGGATTCACTCTTTAATACCAACAATTCTTATCCATAGATAATCTTCAGAATCATCACTGAATATATCTTAAGGAGACAACAATATATATTTCATAGGTACTTATTTTATTTCCACGTTTCAACAGTATCAGGAAATATTGACTTACTTAATTTGTGGTTCATAACCTATTGGGATAATACATCATATAAGTTCATTAGAGTTTCTAGACTAATCCAAATCATTTACTTAATCCTCAATCATTGAGGTTGCTAAGTTCATTTATTAGTCAAGTCTATCTCGGTCACTTCGGAGTTTTCAGAGTAATTTGGTCATTTCAACGATTCAGATACATACAATACTTCCATTCAGTTCATTTTAGAACTGTGGTATTAGTAATTCCAAGGTTTAGAGGTACTTTAGGCCATTTTACACTTTAGGGAATTTTGGTCATTTTACCCTTTAGAGATATTTCCATAATTTTAGTTAATTCCGACAGTGGCAGTACTTAGGTTAAATGTTGCTTGAAAATACTCTAGTTCCATTAACATTCAGAGTACTTTGCTCATTGGAGGTTAATTTCACTACTATGGGAAGTCTTGGTCCTTTTTCAATACAATGGCATTTTTTTTAATTTATCCAAGGCATTTTTTTCGGTAATTTCATAGTCAAATATTTCCAATATTTAACTTATAACGAGGTTAATCAGAATTTACGCGTTATGAGATTTATTGATTTACTGATTAAATCATTGAACTTAGGTTTATTCTCGATCACCCGACCTATTTCTTTTTCGAGTCATCTGAGGCTTTTACAGTGTTCTGTCCTTAATCCTATTTATCTCTGAGTCCAATGATATTAATTACATCTAATGGACCAATCATTCCAATCAAGCATTTATCACCTATCCATGAGTTCTGAAAAGCATACAAAAGGTAGTAGAGTATTACCTCAGTTTTTGTTCCATATTGATCGACCAATAAATCTCCATTTGATCATCCTCGATCATTTATTCAACATCCCATATTTCCTCGATATAAAGCAATCAAAATTACTTCAGAAATAGAGCTTAATTGTGAAAAACAGATCGAATCGGGTGATTAATCAGTGAAAAACAGCTTACCAGGTTCGAATTTGGCAAAACGGACTTCGGAATCGGGCTCAGGACGTCAAAAACATAAAATATGACTTTTCAAAACTTTGACTTTTTGGTCAAAGTCAACGGTCAACATCCAACGGTGGCCAACGTTCAACAGTTAACGGCTCGGTGGCTTGGCTCGGCGGCTCGGTTCGATCCAGACCGGTCCAACCGGTCAACCCACTCCCCAGGCTGCCAAACGAAGCCCACTTGTAGGGTGTGGCACGTGGGGCGCATGCGGTACCGTACGGTGTCTGGAAAATTCCACAAAAAATTCTAAAATTATTTTAAGGGATTTTGAGACACTTATCAAGCTCGGTTCACAATTTTGAACGGTAGAGAGCTCGATATTAAAATGTCAGAAACTTTAACATCCTCACCCCCACGCAACGACGACGGAGACAAAAAGGACACCGGTTGACTCGGAACGATGCAAGGAACACGATGGTGCGGGAGATGTCGAAAACGGGTGGCCGGATCGACCTGAATTGACGGAAAACCAATGACGATCGAGTTAAAACTGATGAAACTTCCTGTTGATTTGTACGGCGAACGACGTCAATTCACGACGGAATAGAGGTCGGATTTTGTTCTCCATTCAATGGTGAGTCTATTGGTGGTTTCAGAATGACGAACGGTGGCCGGACGGTGAAGAAATCACATTTACAAAAGGGGTTGACGGGGGAGAAAATTTGAAGAAAAGCAATAGGGGAAAACTGATTGCACGGGAGAGGGGAGTTTATTTTTCAACATATAAGAAAAATAGGTAAATTTAGGATTGGGTCCCTGAATTTCCCATACTTCCCAAAATTGTCTGCTAACTTTGCGATTTTACACTTTAAACCTCAATTTCTTCTAAAATACCACTTAAATTCAATACTTTATAATTTCTAAAATTTAGCCCCTTAATTGAGGAATAACAGTTTAAGGCACAAGATTAATTATGATAATTATATTAATAAGGTTTTGTTTTAAATTTTTAAATTGTAATCTACAAATATATTCAAATATTTGTGTGTATAATTATATTAAATCAAAGTTTATACTTTATATGTTATATTATACGTTAACATTTAATTAAAGTTTATGAGTAAATTTAAGCTTTTAACCAAAATTGATCCCTATTTATTTCTATTTTTTATAATTTAGTCTAATAATTTTAATATGGTAATATATTTTTATTTTAGTCCCTAAAATTTTATTTTTATCCAAAATTGGCACATATTTATTTATATTTTTTAAATTTAATCCAAACCCTATAAATTACATCATAAACTCCAAATCCTATGAATTATATCATAAACTTCAAATTCTATAAAACTTTTGTTGACAAAAATTATAAATTATATAATAAATTTCAAACTCTATAATTATAGTCTATGACTAGTAGCATATAAGTCTATATTATATATAGTACACTACAATTTGATTTCATTCGAGAAAGGTGTAAAATAATTCACCTGAGAAGGCATGATTCAATGTATATTTGTACCTGGTAAGATCCGACTTGAAGTTCAATTGAAATTGATATTGTCCAACTTGAATTTTATCCTTCAACACAACATGATCCGATCTGATGTTCATTTGTACCTGAATTAACATGATATTTAACTATTTTGGACCCAAATCTTTTTGACTTGAATTGATATTGATTTAACTTGAAATTAATTTGACCCGAATTCGAACTGAGTTTGATTTGAAATCAACCTTACAATGACTCGAATCCGAGTTAACCCAGACCCAATCTGACTCAAGTCAAACTATTGAATTGACCTAATGTAATTTGTACTCAATTTAATTTGACTTGACAAAACTTGACATCAAACATGTTCGATTACTAATTTCACATCACTAAATTCCCATACAATAAACAAGCTTTTATTACACCAAAATCTACTCCTATGAATGGTCATTGGTCAGTTCGCCCGTAAGCTTTTCTTATATTCTATTTATTTTCTTAAACAATATAAATAAAAGAAGTTAATTAAGCCAAGAGGAAGCTTTCATAAAGGATCTCTGTAAAATTTGATATGAATTAATCAATTAATAGATTAGATATTGACAATTAATTAAAAAATTTGGTGTTATGAATAATTAATACCTTAAATAAAAAAAATTGGTTGAAGTCAGAGTACACAGCATAAAAAAAACAAGAAATCATCTTGTACAATTTTAAAGTTTTGAATGCCGTTTTTGCGGTGTTGAAGAACGAGAACTTATTTCAAATTGCACTCAGACATTAAAAATGACGCCTAATAATTTAAATTTTGAATTTCAATAACTTCTAATATAATAAAATAAAATATACATTTAATAAAAATTATCTTAAATCCAAAAGATTAAAGTACAATTTTTATCTCTAGAATAAAATAAAATAGTTATATATTTAATAGAATTTTCTTTCTTCGCGTTAAAAAATTGTGAACCGTTAAAATGTGACACATAAAATTTTTATGAAAGAAAAAAAATCATCTTGATTGTTGTTGAATTTCGTTAAAGTCGATGGAGGAACGTATAAGAAACAATGTACCAATGCAAACATTCTCACAACAGTTTTTTTTCTCGGTAAGATAATTTTTTTAGAATAATTGAACTTGTAACATTTACCTTGGATCAAGATGAGTTAACTCAAGACTGAATACCCTGGAAGGATAATGAATTGACTTGTTAGCATGCATCAGTCTGGGAGTTGTATTCCTCGAGTTGTTTTATAATACGATCGATAGTCATAAATTGTAAATGACTTGAATCTTCGATTCTACATTTTCATCTAAAATCACTTCAGACATGTTTGAAAACGCAAGTAACGCAGAAGGAAAAGATTCTGAATACCTCATTTGGTTCAATTGGCCTGAAATCCTATGAATTCAAAGTATATTCCTGAATACCCCTGATTGTTTGGGTAATGGAATCACTCTCAATAAATCTGAATCTAGAATTATTTTGTATAAAGGTTCTTGAACACTTTCCTGATGGATATGAAAACATAGTGGAATTCTAAAGTATCAGCTTAAATGTTTGATTAGATCGGTTAGTAATCGATTCTCTTCAATAGGACCTTGTTCCTGGAATACGAACAGATTGCACAAGTTCATGCTATCCATACTGATGACTATAAAATGTCTCTGAAAAATACTTGGATTCTCTAGTGTGTTCCCTATACATTAATAAATTGTTTTATTGTTTTAACATGTGGTACACTAAAATCTATGGTTATTGTTTATGGATGCACCGACTTAACGGTGATGGCTTATGGATTTGTATCATGGTATAAATTGTATCTTAGAGATACAGATTTGTAAAGTACAACTCTGATCAAGTTGGAAAATTTTTATGGACCTAATGTGACTTTAGTTAGGCTCTAAGGCCTTGAGATCATTTTCGGGTAGGCCCTGTGGCCCTAAGATGTGTTCTTAGGTAGGCCCCGTGGCCCCAAACTTTCTTGGGTACGCTCTCAGGCCCTAAGATGTTCCCATAGGTTAACTCTTTATACGATGGTTTTAAAATATGAGTTTAAAAAGCTCCACTACAGTATGGTTTATGAGATTACTAGCTATCATTTGATTAGTGTACCTATTATGATTTTATTGTACTGATGGAACACACTAGACATCCTAGTCGATCTACTGAAAAGGTGATACTATGAATGCTTCCTATGAATTGACATATTCATGGCTTCTATTCGATGAACTACCAATGGAACCTCAGATTATTCTGAAAATTTGTATACGTCTGATTAAATAAGGAAATTATGGCATTCAATTTATCTGCATGTCCTATAGCATCATCTGGTAGTTTTGTGTTACTGAACTTTCCGAAGCTCACTCTATTACTCACCATGGCAGGTTAAAAGAATTGTATTGGTGCAGCTGTCGACATCAATAAGGGAGTTCTTCCGGCGTTGCTTTCAGAGGATGGTACATGTGATTAGGGGGCATGTAGATTGTATTTCGTTTTATATCAGAGTTTGAAAAACCTGTTTTATTTCTGAATAATAATAAATCATTTTATGATTTGACATGTTTAAGAAAAGTTTTTAAAATTTCTGCTATTTTTACGGTGGGTCGCTCCGGTGGCCCTAATGTGACACTCCAAATTCGATCGGGCTATCCGTATCGGTCTAAGGGGGTTACATATGAAATCTTCAGCAAGTTGCTGGATCATCAACATGGATGGGGGTGTAAAGCAACCACTGAGTTAGCAAAAGCGGGAGGAGTAATCAGGGACACAAATGACGATTGGATAGGTGGCTTTATGTTGAAAATTGGCAGAACAAACAACACCTCCGCGGAGCTATGGGGAGCCTATCAAAGCTCATGATGAAGTTCCAAAATATCCATGATCTCAATAACGGCTTAGTAACTCATGACACCGCAACTTGAGAATCTGATTCTACGATCAACTCATGATGAACACGTTTTTCAGATTCAATAAATATTTCAAGGGTTGTTCTCATAACAATCAATTCCGCATGATCTAAACAATCCGGAGAAATCGGACTATAAAGTATAGCTCAAACCTCCCCTGATAATATTTTAGAACAATAATGTTAAAAGATTTAAAACAGTCAAATTTCCTGAATTAGGGAAGGCATTGTATGACTAGTTTATCTGGTATCAAGAAAAATTAAACATGACTGCAGAAATGATTCAAACTAAAGGGAAAAAATTTTGGCAAAAAATGTATGGTGATGAAAATTTTGAATTTAACTTCTCATGTGGTTGGCTAGAGCGGTTCAAGACAAGACATAGGATTAAGTCTTATAGAAGATTTGATGAAGATGGTGCAGTTGTTATGGAGAATATTGACGATGCTTTAACTCCAATAAGAGCTAAATTGGAAAATTTTAATTGGAATTATATCTGTAATAAGAATAAAATAAATTTATTTTATCGTTTGCAAACATATCATTCACTGACTACAAAGCAATTAGAAGGACAAAAAAGGACAAGGAAAATTTTATTGTTGTGGTTTGTTGCAAAGAGGATAGTTCGGATAAAAGACCTCTTTAGATTATTGGTAAGTTTGATAATGCTAGATGCTTTAAACGAGTGGATATTGACATTCTTAACTATAATTATCGAGCCAACAAAAAAGAAGCATAGATGATTGGATTGCTTTTTCAATAATTTTTTTCGTTGGTTTAATTCTAGAATGACTGGTAGGAAGGTGTTTCTTATAGTAGACAACTGCCCAATCCATCCCAAGGTTATTGAAGGCCTGAGAAATACTGAATTATTCTTTTTGCATCCAAATTCAACATAGAAAATTTATTCATGTGATGCTAGAATTATTATAGCAGTTAAAATTATTTATTATCAGTGTTGCTTTCATTCTAGCATCTTGGAAAGTTACGAGAAAGGAGAACTAAATCCTGAAAAGATTAATGTATTCGAAACAAGCCATTTCATTAATGTTGTTTGGAATATTGATGTGAAACCTACAACTATTGCAAATTATTTTCGACATTGTAAAATCCGGTTGGATAAATATATGCCTCTCAAACAATAAATTGGTGATGTTGAAGGTATTCATAAATCTTTGATTGAGTCACTTATGGATGAAGAAATTATTCAAGGTGTAATGGATGTGCCAACTGATGACGAGCAAGATCCATATGATAGTAATGTTTTAAAATATGTTTCTCCAAAAGAGGTTTATTTAGCCATGGACAACTGCGGATCCAAAAGAAAAATTCAATGGTGGGCACACATATATTTATATTATAAAATTTTTGTACGTGATGAGCAAGATAAAATTTTAGGGTGGGTACAATTAATAAAATGAATAATTAATTAAATATTTTAAATTTCAAAAGAGAAAATTTCTATTTTAGAAAATTTAAGTGCCCACCCCAGAGGCCATGTACATCCACCAGTGGCCCTGGATACCTTGAAGAATTGTTTAATACAACATGAAATGAAATATTCCAGATTTAGCCCTTTCAAAAGGTAAAGATAAAATTGTATTTGATTTACATGCAAAGAAGAAGCAGTTAACTATAAATGCATATTTTAACAAAGAATAAACTTGATCAGGTTTAGAATGTTGCAATTATAAATTTATCTTGAGAGTTAATCTCTATTTTAATTTTTCAAACTTTGATCATTATGCTTTAATAAATTATAAAAAAAACTAATCCAATTGTTAATAAACACATAAACTTAAACTCAAATTAATGCTCAATTAACATAAATTCGTTCATTTAACTGTTTATATGCATTGGTTTTGATGGGCTGAATTAGATAACATGTATTATACTAGATTCAAAACTAATTGATCAAGTTTTCAGATTGCTGGAAAAATTGGACTCTAGTGCCGCCGACAAGCAAGTTAAGGTTATTAGAACAAAGTATATCGCAAGAAATTGTATCATTCAAAGCAAATATAACAAATTAAAAATAATAGTAATAATAAAAGTTATCATGATCTTTCTAGGAATTATGAAGGCAGATTTGATCCTATAAAATAAGAACAAAAGAAGCATGAAAATTATATGTGGGTGTATATAGATTAATTAAAATAAATGAAGTCCAATTGAGAAGAGGATTAAAATAAAGACAAGTGATGGCTATCCTGTAAAGCCTTTGAGGGGAACTTTGCCTATAAATAAGAGCGTATCCCAGGAAAGGATATATCATTCAAAGCAAGTAGAAGAATAGGCCAAAAAGAAAAAGAAGAATGGAGAGATCAGTAATTAGGGTTATACTAATAAGCTGCATTGTGATGTTGGGGTGGGCTATAGGTTCTTCCATGGCTGCTGAAGATGCGACAGCTTATTGGACGGACTACAAGGTTAAAGAGAATGAATGGAGTCTGACAAAGGTAGGCGTTTACTGCTCCCAGTTCCCTGAATATGCATCTAAGACTATTGAATGGCGCAGAAACTATTATTGGACCGCCTTCTGTGGACTGGAAATTCCTAAGCCACAATCAAGATGTGGACTCTGCTTAAAAGTAAGCGCCCTTTGTTTTCAAGCAAAATAAATTTGTTTCTGTTTTACTAGAAACCATGCGTGCATGAATTGACAGAATGCATATATGAATGCAGGTGACCAACACTGCCAATGGAAAAAGCGTGACGGTGAGAGTGCTGGATACATGCACCAGGCCAAGTTTGGATTTGGACTATCCAGCGTTTTCTGAGATCATGGATGACAAAGGCAGGTGGGACGGGCATCTTACAGTGAACTATGAATTTGTGGATTGTGGTGATGATACTACAATTCGTCTCCATCATGCACTATAATATTTAACCTTAAATTTCATTTTAAACCTCAGATCCCCCACTTGGTTTCATGATCAACATATTAGATAAATAAATAAATATGCAGCTACTGCATGTAATAACTAGCTAGCTAGAAATGCTTGCTTTCTCTTCAGTTTGTAATAATGATCATCCTGTATAACAAGTGTACGTGGGATTCATGATCACTGCTTAATTATCAACTCGTTTGCTTGCTTGTATGCATTACTCTCTATTGCAACTCCCAAGGTCCATAATATCATTATTATATATCTAATTATAGCATCAGGCTCATTCATTTATCTCCTCATTGCCAATTTATGAATAATCTTAGTCATATTAAAAAGTCAAAATTGCCAATTTAAGTGAAATACTAAAGCACTCGTTTATTATTTTGTTGCAACAAGACATGAACAAACGGTATACGAGGCAAAAGGTGATCTGATATGTTCTTTTTTTTTTATTTAATAAGACAGACTTTGCTAAGAAAAAAAAACATTATACGCTAACAATCTCTCTTTTAAAACTCCCCTCAACAGTATGGTTCAAACATTCAACGTGCATCACTAATCATAATATCAAACAATAGTCGAAGCATAATAATGAGTTCAGAAGAAAAGCCCAAAAGAAATCTATTTCCAACAATTGCCCATCTTTATCCATTATTTTTAATAAGAAATTGACAAAGACAAACACAATTGATTTAATCAAGTTCTAAATTGAGCCTCAGATGTTCAACGACGACTTGGGTAGTTTATTCAAAGAAAATACTCCAACAACTCGAAGCGATAAAACTTTGAAAGGCAATGATTCACTGATTCACGCCTGAGGAGATAGGATTTTAAAAGATAATTTACTCCACCAATCATAAGGGATGTCACATTGAAAGACTACTCACTTCAATCTTGACGCGATTGTGCTTTGAAAGAGAGCTTGCTCCACTAATTTTTGATGTAAAGGATGTTAAAACCGATGTTAAATGATTACTTGATAATCTTATAAGCTTTAAGATTCATGAAACGCTTTAAAACAAGTGATTAAAGACTTTTGAAGTGATTTCCTGAATCTTTTTCTGAGTTTTTTGGGTATTAGTATCAGTACTATATGAATTTAGCCTTGAAATATATGTTGTAAAGGGGTAAGCATCGATGTCATTATGAAATATCGATATTGTTCATACAATATCCATACTTCCTTGGACAATATCGATACTAAATGATTCGTAGGATTTTAGTGTTCTATTTTAATATTGATACCCATAATTCATTGTCGATACTCTTACTTCAATACTAATAGTATGAAGTAAGCATATATATTTGAGTATCAATACTTCTTATTATTGAAATATTAGAAAAACCTCTTGTTGTACCTCAATACCTTCAAATAACTTGAAAATGAGTAAATAAATTTATTAGGAGATCCTAATACTTGCAATGATTAAAATAAACTCAAGTGATTGAAAAATATCAAATTCTTAAAATTAATAATTATTTTTGAAGGTCTAAACTCGAAAAGTGAGTAAAATACACTTAGGATTATTAATGGATCTCAAAAGCACCAGAACACATAACTCCCCTCAACAGTATGGCTCAAACATTCAACGTGCATCACCAATCATAATATCAAACAATAGTCGAAGTGTTTAATTTTGTGCTAGAATTGTGATGTGTTTAATTCAGTGCTGGAATTACATGTTAATGTTCACGGTTGTAAATTTATGTTATGACAATAAGATAAAATATGCATGGAAGTGTGAATGAAAGCTAGGCGAATGATAAAGAGCTACGGCTCACTTCGTATGCAAAGATATGTAATAATGAGTATTCCAGGTGAGTCGCACATGAGCCTTGAAGGATTAGAGTGACTCGCAAGGGAGCACCTAATCGTGATTATTCTTGGTTACTCGCACGAAAGCCCCTAAGGAATAGAGTGACTCATACGGGAGAACCTAATCATAATTATTTCGGGTGACTTGCATAGGAGCCCCGAAGGATTAGAGTAACTTGCACGGGAGCACCTAATCATAATTACTTCGGTTGACTTGCACGGGAGCCCCGAAGAATTAGAGTGACTCACAAGGGAACATATTATCGTATTTGCTACCAGGAAACTAGTACGGGAGCCCTGAAGTGATCCAAGTGCCTCACATGGGGGTATTTACAATGTTTATAATTATGCGATCATAATAATAATGATAATAATGCTAATTCCTTGGATTAAATGATATAGCGACTGTTGGAAAAATGTAACTTGCAATTCTACTGACAGAGTGCCATCATCATATAAATTCATCCTGGCCATTAAGGACCTCAACTCTGTTATCACCTTTCGACTCAAAGCATCCACTACAATGTTAGCTGTACCAGGGTGATAATCAATCACGTAATCATAATCCTTTAGAATCTCTAGCCAACGACGCTATCTCAGATTAAGCTCCTTCTAGACCAGAAGATACTTTAAGCTCTTATGATCCGTAAAAATATAACACTTCTCTCCATAAAGATAGTGTCTCCAGATCTTTAAGGCAAATATCACTGTTGCTAGCTCTAAATAATGGGTTGGATAATTACACTCATACGGTCGCAGCTGACGGGACTCATAAGCCACTACCTTACCCTCCTGCATTAGAACACAGCCAAGTCCTGAGTGCGAAGCATCAGTATACACTATAAAATCTTTCCCAGACTCAGGTTGAGTCAACACTGGTGCTTGAGTCAAAACTGCTTTTAATTTCTCAAAGCTCTCCTGTTGTGCCTCACTCCAATCAAATGACATATGCTTCCTTAATAGCTTCGCCAAAAGAGCAGTAATGATCGAGAAACCCTCTACAAAAAGTCGATAATATTCGATTAAGCCTAAGAAAATGCGAATCTCAAAGACGTTATTGGGTCGTTTCCAGCTTTCAATAGCCTCGATCTTGCTTGGATCGACCTGAATACCTCGCCAAAAATAATATGCCCCAAAAACAACACTCCTTGAAGCCAAAACTCACACTTGCACAAATTGGCATACAGACGATGCTCTCTCAAGGTCCGCAGAACAATTTTTAAATGCTTGTCATGCTCTGCCTCAGTCCGAGAATAGACCAGAATATCATCAATGCAGACAACTACAACTTGGCATCACTAAGAACTCATAATGCCCATATCTAGTGCGAATGGCAGTCTTCGAAACATTAGAACCTTTAACTTTAAACTGGTAATACCCTGAACGAAGATCAATCTTAGAAAATATAGTAGCTCACCGTAATTGATCAAATAAGTCATCAATCCGGAGTAGTGGATACTTATTCTTAACCATCAACTTCTTCAACTTCCGGTAATCTATGCATAGCCTAAGTGATTCGTCCTTCTTTTTCACGAATAATACTGGGGCTCCCCAGGGTGATGTACTGTCTGATAAATCCTCGATCGAATAATTCTTGGAATTGGACCTTCAACTCCTTAAGTTCTTTTGGGGTCATACGATAGGGTGCCATGGAAATAGGTGCATATCATGGATAAGTCTCAATCTCTAACTCTACCTCTCTATCAGGAGGTAACCCAGGAAAATCCTCTGGAAAGACATCAGAAAACTCGCTAACTGTACGAATCTCCTCAATCGTGGACAAGGAACCTTTAGTGTTCAAAATAAAGGCTATGAAAGTCTCATATCCCTTTTGAACCATACGATCAATTTCCATAGCCGAAAATATATTGGATAGATAGCCGCGACGTTCACCAATTAACACAATAATCTGACCATCAGAAGTCTTCAGAGTAGCTCTCTTGTATTCACAATCCAAATTGAGCTTATATTTATTCAACCAATCCATCTCCAGAATTAAATCAAACTCCTCTAAAGGCATCTCCATAAGGTCGGCAAGAAAAATTTCTCCCTAATCTCTAGAGGACAACGCCTAAATACCTTATTAACTAACACAGGCTATCCTACTGGAGTTGTAACCGTAACAGTATGATCAGTATCCTCAATCAGAATCTGAAGGTTTCGGGAAACTGAACTCGATACGTAGGAATGTGTGGAGCCATTATCTATTAATGCAAAGTATAGAATAGAATATATGGTAAATGTACCTGCAATAACCTCTGGCTCATCTCTGTCATCCCGACTTCTGGTAGCATACACTAGAGCTGGCTGTCTGGCTTCTAAAACTGCAGGCTCTCGACTCTAATGGGGTTGAGCTCTACTATTTATCTTGGATGTTGATCCGGAAGGCTTTCCCTGACTATGACCTCTGGTTGAAGTCTGAACTGATGCCTATGAACATATAAAAGTCGGAGTAGTTGTCCGCTCAGATGAAGTTAGCTGTGAACAATACCTCCAAAAATGACCACTAGAACCACACTAATTGAAAACACCCATCTTCTTACGACACTCTCCTCTGTGTCGATTACCAAAATAATCATAAAGGGGCACCTGAGGAAATCCTGAAGAACCACCTCGACTAAAAGCTGGAGGTGAAGATATTGCAGGCCTGAAATGAGTATTGCTTTTCTGCGAGGACGAAGTACGAATCCTCTTCCCTGACTATACATAACACTGAATAGGGCCAATAGATTTCTTAGATCACTTCTGATCATTACGCTTTCTAACAGGAGTTGAAGCCTCCACCTCTTCAGCATATTTCGCTACGCCCACAACACATAAAAAATCTCATCTTGGTGGCTCACAACCGAATTACGCAGCTCATATCTCAGTCCGAGGGCAAATTTACGACATATATCTCTCTCGGTATGTACTAGACTGAATCCATACTTCAACAATTTCAAGAACTTGATCTCATACTCAGAAATGGTCATATCTCCCTGAACCAAGTCCTAAAATTATTGTCGTCTCTGAGCTAAATAACACTTTCCTAGAAAACGGCTCCTAAAGCGCTCTCTAAAGAAATCCCAGGTCAAACAATCGGTCGGAACACTACTGACCACTGATTCCCACCAGGTGTGGGCATTTCCATTTAACATCGCAACTGCACCCAGATATCTCTTAGTTGGGTCCAAACCCAAATGATCCATACGTATTTCCGTATCTTGGAGCCAATCTTTCGCTTCAGTAGGAGCTCCACCAATCTATCCTCCAAAAGTTATGACTTCATTGGCAATCAGAGTCTGAGAAATAGGAAACTCGGATACAACGCCAGCAGCTGTGACCACTCCCTGAATCAACTACATAAATTGTCTACCAAAATTCTCATATAATGCAACTCTGGTAGACTTGGGCTCAATATCGGTCGCTCCTTTAATCGGGACTGCAAATCTAGCCACTCGACCACGCCCACATCTAGTTTGATGACCATGTCTAGCACTCATCTTGGTCGATCTCGAGTTTACTACAGAAGATAAAACCTAGGGTTAGATTGGCACTTGGAGTCTCAAACATAATTAAAATCGTAAAAACTTTGTGACATGACCTTAGTGACTTGTTTTGTAAAACATTCCAACCTGTATTTTTAGTTTGGACTCATACACAATCCTAGGTTTAAAAACCAAAAGCTCTGATACCAATAAAATGTAACCCCCTAAACCCAGTCTATACATTTCAACTAGGTATATCGGGTCACATTAATGATTCTTAAAGACATTTTCAAAAAGAAACATTATTCGATAATTTAAAATCATATTACAAATAACATTAATAAAAGTATATAATAATTAACGATAAAAACCCAACTCATGAATATAAAACTAAAAAGTAACAAATTAATTTAAAGCATGTCGTAAAATTTTATTAGTAGTAAAAATAATAGTCATTATAAAATCAAATACTTCAAAATAAAGGCCCATGTTTCAATAATAAGATCAACTTGCAAGATAAAAACATTGAATTAAAATGGACTATACAAAATGTGTCGATCCTCCAAGTGCTTGCTCCTAGGTATCTAACCAACAATATCTGAAAGGGGGAAAACATTTTGAAAAGTGAGCTAGGCTCAGTGTGTCCCACTATTTCAGTAAAAACATAATATAACCTCCTCCCGTACACCATATGTAGTTCTCAGAACTGCGTCCATGAGGTAACCTTATACCCATTAGTATAAGGGGCCAATGTAAGGGAACATCTTGGGGCCTGAAAGCCTACCCAAGTGCCGCCTTAGGTCTGTAAGGATTTACCAGCTTGATCAGAGATGTACCTCCATACTCCAGCCTACCCAGATAATATTCCCATAACATATTTCATATAATAAGTAAAGATTTCTATGATCCCTATCCGGTAAAATAATATCGTCCATTAAAACCAATTATTCAAATATCATATATAATTCCATCATAGTTCATGAGCCATCATCCATTGAATCATAAATTCCACTGAAATATATATATATATATATATATCAAACTAGTTAAAACCATCAAATAGTACATAGGGAACACACCTCGTCAAATAGGCACACAGTAAAATTATAGAGCATCGGCCTCGTCACGCTCTGTTACAGTGCTCAAACCTAATTCATAACAATCATAGTTAATATTGGAATAATATTTTAAATCAGGTATTCAAAGAGTTCACGATTCATACGAGTGACTATCCTTACTCTATATATTCAAAGCTAAAACTCTTAAGTACATATCCATTTTCGGGTTTAACTGACAATTTAGAGGCATTCAAGTTCGAATTTGGCAAAACATACTGCAGAATCGGACTCAGGACGACGAAAAACATAAAATATAACTTTTTGAAAATTTTAACTTTTTGGTCAAAGTCAACGGTTAACGGTCAGTCAACGGTTAACAATCAGTCAACGGTTAACGGTCAGTCAACGGGTCGGGTCGGGCAGATGGGTCGGGTAGTCGGGTCGGACCGGGTCCAGTTAGGTCGGTCAAACTGGTTCAAGTTATCCACCACGCGGTTGACCTTCCCTATGTGCAGGGGTGGTGCGTGGGGCCACATGCGGTGGCTTGGGAGCCCCGAAAAATTTCTAAAATTATTTAATGGGATTTTGAGACACTTATCAAGCTCGGTTCAAAATTTTGAATGGCGGAGAGATCGATTTCAAAACGTCGGAAACTTTAACTTCCTCACATCCATCACGGGCCGGTATTGACAGAGACAAGAAGGACACTGGTGGACTCGGAACGACACAAGGAACACAATGGTGTGGGAGGTGTCGAAAATGAAGCAACGATCGATGATGAATCGATGATTTTCATGGTGGTGGTGTTAAAAAAAACTTTGAACTTTGAATCGAAATTCACGGCATTAGATAACGTTTCGCGATGAGAGGTTTACGGGGTTTTGTTCACCGATCAACGACAAACATGATGATGGTTTCAGATTGACGAATAGTGGTCGGACAATGACAAAATCATCCTTGGAAGGAAGGTATGCGGGGAAGGAAATTTTAACAATTTGTTTCTGGTTTGCAACCAGAAACAAATTGAACGTATTTAAGAAATTGATGCCGATACTAAAAGGGGAAATTCAGGGTTAGGTCCATGAATTTCCTTCAACTTCTAACATGGTCTAAAAATACTGGAAAATTTTAATTTAATCCTCAAAATTCACCAATTTGCATAAATATAATTTTTAATTAATTTTTTTTCGGGTTGTTATATTTTGTACGACCAAAACCCGACCGGGTTCGTCGCTGTTTTTGCCGACCTCCAGAGTGGGTAAGTGTTTAGGTCTTATTCTTTTAATTTCGGTGGATTTTGGCTGAATGTTGTTCTTTTTTGGATTGATTTTGTCAAGTACATGAACAGGGTGTAATCGGTCGGTCGAAACAACCCATGTTGTCGACGCACGCGCCGCCACACGCTGGCAGTGCACGTGGGATTCGTCAGTTATTCCAGGAAGCTTCTAGAACCAGCCTAGACGGACCGAATCGGTCTAGTTGAACCGGGTCTGTTTGACCAATTAATCACAAAACTTGTAATTAAATTCCTATCGGTCCCTTAATTTCTTATACGAGTCATCTGAGTCATATTTATAGATCAATCTTAGAGAACATAGTAGCACCTCGCAATTGATCAAATAATTCATCAATCCTGGGTAGTGGGTAGTTAATCTTAATCGTCATCTTGTTCAACTTCCGGTAATCTATGCATAGCCTAAGCGATCCATCCTTCTTTTTCACGAATAAGACTTGAGCTCCCAGGGTGATGTTCTATGTCTAATAAATCTTCGATCGAATAATTCTTGAAACTGGACCTTCAACTCCTTAAGTTCTTTTGGATCCATGCGATAGGGTGCCATAGAAACAGGTGCAGATCCTGGATAAGTCTCAATCTTGAACTCTACCTCTCTATCAGGAGGTAACTCAAGCAACTCCTCCGAAAAGACATCAGAAAACTCGCTAACTGTATGAATCTCCTCAATCGTGGTCAAGGAACCTTTAGTATTAAAAAAACAAGCAATAAAAGTATCATATCACTTCCGAACCATACAGTCAATTTCTATAGCTGAAACTATATTGGAGAGATAGCCACGACTTTCACCAATTAACACAACAATTCGACCATCAGAAGTCTTCAGAATAGCTCTCTTATCTTCACAATCCAAATTAACCTTATGTTTATTCAACCAATACAACCCCAGAATTAAATCGAACTCCTCTAAAGGAAGCTCCTTAAGGTCAACGAGAAAAATTTATCCCTGAACTTCCAGAGGACAATGCCGAAATACCTTATTCACCAATACAGACTGTCCTACGGGAGTCGTAACTCTAACAGTATTATTAGTGTCCTCAATCAAAATCTAAAGGTTTCGGGATACTGAACTTGATACGTAGGAATGGGTGGAGCCATTATCTAGTAATGCAAAGTATGGAACAGAATATAAGGTAAATGTACCTGCAATAAACTCTAGCTCATCTTTGTCATCCCGATGTCTAGTAGTATAAACTAGAGTTGGTTGTCTGGCCTCTGAAACTGTAGGCTCTCGACTCTGCTGAGGTCGAGCTCTACTATCGATTCTGGATGCTGATACAGAAAATTTTCCCTAACTAAGACCTCTGGCTGGAGTCTAAACTGATGCCTGGGAACGCGTAGGAGTCGGGTTAGCTATCCTCTCAGATGAAGCTAACTGTGGACAATCCCTCCAGAAATGACCACTAGATCCACATTGGTAGCATACCCCCATTTTCTTACGACACTCTCTTGTGTGTTGATTACCATAATACTCATAAAGGGGCCCATGAGGAAATGACAAAGAACCATCCTGACTGACAATTGAGAGTGGAGGTGGTGCAGGCCTAGAACTGGTATTGCTTCTCAGAGGGGCCGAAGTACGAGTCTTGTTTTCTGGACGTGTAGAAAACTCGATCGGGTTGGATAATTTCCCAGGTCGCTCTCGATCAACATGGTCTCTAGCAGGAGCCAAGGTCTCTACCTCCTCATCATCCTTCACTCTGCTTACCAAAACATTAAATATCTCATCCTAGTGAGTCAAACATCAAATAAAGGCCCATGTTACCAAAATAAAGTCAACTTGAAAGATAAAAACATTACAATCAGATGTACTACAAGAGATGTGTTGATCCTCCAAGTGTTTGATCCAGGGTGTCTAACCAAAAGTATCTAAAATGGGGAAAAATATTTTGAAAAGTGAGCTAGAGCTCAATGTGTCCCAACAGTATGATAAAATCATAGTAGGTACAATAAAAAAGTAATAGTTCAGTAAATCATCATAAAATTATAATGAAGTTTAACTTTTGAAACTCGTAGTTTAAACCCTCCTCCCGTACACTATTTATAGTTCCCCAAAACTGCGTCCGTAGGGCTTACCCTAAGTACACAGTAAAAGAGAGCCAACCTAAGGATATGCTTTGGGGCCTATGTATCCTTAAGTCTGTAGGGCTTACTATAAGCACTCAACAAAGGGAGTCAACCTAAGGGAGCATCTTGGGGCCCGAGAGCCTACCTAAGAGTCATATTAGGTCCGTAAGATTTTACAAGCTTGAACAGAGTTGTACCTCTATATTTTAGTCCTACCCAAAATTGGTATCTCAAAAATATAATTTATACAGTAAGCATAATTTTCATAAATCCGTAATCATCGTTATCATATACCAGTGAAAAAAATAATCATATATCAGTCATAGTCCATAAGCCATCACCAGTAAGTCGGGGCATCATTAAAATAATAAACCATAGATTTCGATGTACCATATTTCAAAATAGATAAAACAATTAAGTAGTGCATAGGGAACATACCTCGATAATAGGGTCAAACTGTAGATCTATTGAGTACCGGCCTCTCCACACTCTGCTATAGTTTTCGAACCTAATTCATAATAACACTACATTACTAGTGGGTAACATAATTAGTTTATGAAATAGTAAGATTTACGGGTCATACGAGTGAATACTGGCACACGCGGTCTAACGGATTTAGAGGACCTGATCGAGCTGTCGAGCGATTAGAAGAGTCTCTTGTACTTTCACATAACAATAACTAATCAGTCTCAGGTCTTAATTTAATCATTCAAAGCTAAAACTCTTAAATATATATGCATGTTCAGGTTTGACTGATAATTTGAAGGCTTTCGAGTTCTAATTTGTCAAAACGAACTTCAGATTCAGACGTCAAAAAACATAAAATATGATTTTTCGAAAATTTGGACTTTTTGGTCAAAGTCAAAAGTCAATGGGTTTGACTGACAATTTCGAGGCTTTTGGGTTCCAATTTGGCAATACAGACTGTGAAATCGAACTCAGGACGTCAAAAAACAAAAAATATGACTTTTCAAAAAATTTGACTTTTTGGTCAAAGTCAACGGTCAACAATCAACAGTAGGTTAACGGTCAATAGTCAACGGGTCAGGTTGGGTAGTTGGGTCAGACCGGATTAGGCAGTCGGGTCAGACCGGGTCGGGTCAGTCAAACGGTTCAAACTGTCCACCATGCATGAACCTTCCCCACGCGCAAGGGCTGCGCGTGCGGTGGCCTGGGAGCCCTGAAAAATTTCTAAAATTATTTAATGGGATTTTGAGACACTCACTAAGCTAGGTTCAAAATTTTGAATGGTGGAGTGTTCGATTTCAAAACATCAAAAACTTTAACTTCCTTACCTCCCTCACGCGCCGGCGATGACGGAGACAAGAAGGTCACCGGTGGACTCAGAACGACACAAGGAACACGATGGCACCGAGAAACTTTCTTGGGTAGGCTATCAGGCCACAAGGCACTCCCTTGGGTAAATAATGGGACTGCTTATGGTGTATAGGTGGAGTACAGTTATGTGGTTTAATTCATTGTCACTCTTACGAGATTTTACTGGATCACGATCAAGATATGACTGTTTACTGTTAAATCTGATTTCTACTGGATATTGTATGGGTAGAATCTGGTGGATTTTGGCTGAATATTGTTCTTGTTTGGATTGATTTTGTCAAGTACATGAACAGGGTGTAATCGGTCGATCGAAACAACCCCTGTTGTCGACGCACACGCCGTCATGCGCTGGTAGTGCACGTGGGATTCGTCAGTTGTTCCAGGAAGCTTCTAGAACCAGCCCAAACGGACCGAATCAGTCTAGTTGAACCGGGTCTATTTGACCAATTAATCAAAGAACTTGTAATTAAATTCCTATCAGTCCCCTAATTTATTATACGAGTCATCTGATTTATATTTATAGATCAATCTTAGAGAATACAGTAGCACCTCGCAATTAATCAAATAAGTCATCAATCCTGGGTAGTGGGTAGTTAATCTTAACTGTCATCTTGTTCAACTTCCGGTAATCTATGCATAGCCTAAACGATCCATCCTTCTTTTTAACGAATAAGACTGAAGCTCCCAGGGTGATGTTCTATGTCTGATAAATCCTCGATCGAATAATTCTTGCAACTGGACCTTCAACTCCTTAAGTTCTTTTGGAGCCATGCGACAGGGTGCCATGGAAACAGGTGCAGATCTAAGATAAGTCTCAATCTTGAACTCTACCTCTCTATCAGGAGGTAACCCAAGCAACTCCTCCAAAAAAGACATCAGGAAACTCGCTAACTGTATGAATCTCCTCAATCGTGGACAAGGAACCTTTAGTGTTCAAATTGAAAGCAATAAAAGTCTCATATCACTTCCGGACCATACGATCAATTTCTATAGTTGAAATAATATTAGAGAGATAGCCACGACTTTCACCAATTAACTTAACAATCCGACCATCGGAAGTCTTCAGAGTAGCTCTCTTGTGTTCACAATCCAAATTAACCTTATGTTTATTCAACCAATACATCGCCAAAAATTAAATCGAACTCCTCTAAAGGAATCTCCGTAAGGTCAACGATAAACATTTCTCCCTGAACTTCCAGAGGACAACGCCGAAATACCTTATTAACCAATACAGAGTGTCCTATGGGAGTCGTAACTATAACAATATTATTAGTGTTCTCAATCGAAATCTAAAGGTTTCGGGATACTGAACTCGATACGTAGGAATGGGTGGAGCCATTATCTAGTAATGCAAAGTATACAACAGAATATAAGGTAAATGTACCTGCAATAACCTCTGGCTCATCTCTGTCATCCCAACGTCTAGTAGCATAAACTAGAGTTGGCTGCCTGGCCTCTGAAACTGCAGGCTCTCGACTCTGCTGGGGTCGAGCTCTACTATCAGCTCTGGATGTTGATCCAAAAAATTTTCCCTAACTACGACCTCTGACTGGAGTTTGAATTGATGCCTAGGAACGCACAAGATTCAGGTTAGCTATCTTCTCAGATGAAGCTAACTGTGGACAATCCCTCCAGAAATGACCACTGGATCCACACTGGTAGCATACCCCCATTTTCTTACGACACTCTCTTGTGTGTCGATTACCATAATACTCACAAAGGGGCCCATGAGGAAACGACAAATAACCATCCTGACTGACAACTTAGAGTGGAGGTGGTGCAGGCCTAGAACTGGTATTGCTTCTTAGGGGGCCCGAAGTACGAATCTTGTTTTCAGGATGTGCAGAAAACTCGATCGGGCCGGAAAATTTCCCAGGTCGCTCTCGATCAACACGGTCTCTAGCAGGAGCCAAGTTCTCTACCTCCTCATCATCCTTCACTCTGCTTACCAAAACATCAAATATCTCATCCTGGTGAGTCACAACCTTCCGGTGTAATTCATATCTGAGTCCAAGAGCGAACTTATGGCATCTATCTCTCTCAGTGGGAACCAAGCTAGTACCATATTTTAAAAACTTTAGAAATTCCATCTCGTACTGAGAGACTGACATATTCCCTTGCACCAAATCCTGAAATTATTGTCGTCTCTCAGCCAGATAACATTCTCCTAGAAAACGCTTCCTGAAGCGCTCTCTAAAGAAATCCTAGAAAACACAATTTAAAATTGTAAAAACTTTATAACATGGCATTAGTAACTTGTTTTGTAAAATATTTCAAAACCATATTTTCATTTTGGACTCATTCACAGTCCGAGGTTTAAAAACCAAAAGCTCTGATACCACTAAATAACCCTCTAGACATTTTATGGGTAGAATTCTAGAGTATGGAGGTTCAACTCTTATCAAGCTGGTAAATTCTTACAAACCTAAGGAGACCCTTGGGTAGGCACATAGGCCCCAAGGCATTCCCTTAGGGTATCACCTCTGCTATGTGCTTAGGGTAAGTCCTCATGGTAGCAGTTCTAGGGAACTGCAGATTAGCTTTCGGATGGAGGGTTTTATTAAGGTTTTAAAACAAACATGTTTTAATTTGTTACTATTTTAAAAAGATTTGTATCTTTCACTGGTTTTGTGGGAATACACGAGACACCCTATTATGATCTCCTAAACCTAGTCCTCTGAACGTTTCCTTTGAACTGTAAGCTTCATGTCGTTTACTACCTGAAATATCAATGGAACTATCAGCTAATCAGAAATATATGTAGACATCTGAATCAATAAGGAAAAATAATGATTGCCCTTTTATATGCATATCCTTCAACATCACTTGATAGTTCTCTATTACTGAGCTTCCCAAAGCTCACTCTTTTTACTGTTCATTTCAGGTTAAAAGATTTGATCCAGTACATCTTTCGACATCAGTAAAGGAGTTTCATTCGGCTTTGCTTACAGAGTACGATACAAGTGTAGTTGGGGGGCATGTAGGTCACATTTGGTTTTCTTAATGAGTATGAACATGTATGATTTTAATTCTGTCTGTAATATATGAATAGTTTTCCAAACTTGTATTTTAAGTATAATTTGTTTTATGATTTTACACGTTTTAACAAAAAATTTAATTTTTTCCGGGATTTTTACTGTGGGTCGCTCCGATGGCCTTAATGTGACATCTCGGATCAGATCAGGTCACCCGCATCGGTCTGTGGGTATTACATGGACTCAGAATTTTCTATTAGGGATAATGAATTTATAAAATTTTAAGGAATATAAATTTCTAAACTTTTTAGAGGGCCACAGTCTATTCCTGCATCCTATTAACTTACCTGAGAAGCAGGTTGGCTAAGTCAAGAACGACAGCTGTGGTACGTAGTGAAGCTTTTGGTTCCAGCTTTCCAACAATCAAACAATCCTAAACTGACGTGACCAAGATTTTTCAGAACACGTGATCATTCGAATTCTAATTAGTAAATTTATATAAAAAACTTAGAATTGTGATTTAGAAATATAATATTACCAACAATACTAAAAATCAGTAATATAAAACTAATCTCAATATTACCTATTTGTTTTATAATCTTGTATTTTTTTATCTCATTTTTAGTGACTCTCTGATTCTTTGATATAATATCTCAAATAATATCCTAATGATTTTATTTCATTTTTAGTGACTCAGTGTAGAGTATACATCTCTGATCTTTATAAACTAAAAGTATCAAAAATTTACTGTTGAATACTATCTAAACTTATATATAAGGATGGACTTAGAGGTGATGCGGGTCGGTCGTACCCACTAAAAATTTTAAACTCTCTTATATTTTAAGTTTTTTCTATTGATTATCTAGTTCCGCACTCTCTAAAATTTTACAACTTCGCATCTCTTAAAAATTTTAATATAACTTCTTAAGTTCGCACCTCCTTACATAAATTTTATATATATAGATATACATGCATGAAAACACATCTGAACATTAAACCATTAGTCCATACATATGTATCTCAGAAATAAAAAACTATAAACATTATAACAATTTATAAATATAATATCATAACTTGGATACATGTGAAATTCAATGTCATATAAAATAAGATCTTTACATGCCTTATTATGGTTATATAACTTAATACATGCCATCATAATTTAGTGGAAAATTTAGAAAAGTACTCAAGTTACATGAAAGTGTATGTGCGTAACTTGAATTTTCTTAATTGTTTTATGGTAAAATTTGATAAATATTTGGTGTAATACATAAATTTTAATTTATTGTAATTATATACATAATATTTTATTTTTATTTAATTATATGTAGTAAAAATTAAATATAATAATTATACACATGAAACCTTATTTTTAGTTCAATTATATAAAAATAAATATAATTATTTATTTAAATTCTAAATAAATATAAATAGTTATGTATATAATATATAAATATTTATTTATATAATGGTGTTATATAAATAATGGTATTAATAATTTATAAATTTAAATCAAATAGAAATCTTATATAGAATTTTTCAAAAATAAATGAAGTTGATATAGAAAGTTAAATATTACTTTTGATATTTATCTATCTAATTAATCCCTCCCACGATTTCATTATAGGGTAAATTATGAGTTTAGTAGCTAAACTATCAGTTTTGATCCATTTTATTACCTAAACTTTCAAATTTTTTCAAAATCATAACTTACATTTAGTTTTAATTTCTTTATAAAAGGGCCAAAAATGATAGTCTAGGTATGGGTTTGAAAAAATTAAAAGTTTAGGTATTTAAAACGGATCAAAACTAATAGTTTAGATACTAAACGCATAATTTACCCTTTATTATAAAAGGACAAAAAGTCTTCCCCATATATACGGCTACCCTTGGCTATTCTCAGCCAACGATACTTAATCCTCGTTACATTATTCAGAATCTGAAGGACTTGTCTATAAAAGCTCTTCACTCTCCTAGTAGGCTAGTACATCGAAGAAGAAGAAAAATCAACATATACTATGAGGCCTTTACTTTCTTTTTCATGATTTCTTCTCATCGTAGCTCTTATCCAATTAATTGCCTTTTCTTCCTCGTCTGAGCAACCATCAGTGCTTTGTCATAGCGATGAGCATCTTGCTTTGTCTGGGGTTCCACTGGTAGTTCATCGAGTAGAAGCCATTAAGATCTCAGTTCATAGGAAGCATTCATAGTATCACATTTTCAGGTGGTCAAATAGGATGTCTAGTGTGTTCCAATTAAAACCAATGAAAAGATATAAATCTTTTAAAACCATAACGGGGCCCTCTAACCAAACTCCATTATGTAGTTTTCCAGAACTGCATCCATAAAGGCTTAACCTAAGCACACAGTAAAGGGAACCAACCTAAGGGAGTATCTTGGGGCCTATGGGCCTACCAAGAAAGTTCTCAGGGCCACGAGGCCTATCCAAGAAAGATCTCAGGGCCACAGGGCCTACCCAAGAATGATCTCAGGGCCACAGGGCCTACCCAAGTCCGGTATCTCAATATACAATTTGTACAGTTAGCAGAATTTCCATAAATCCGTAATCATATACCAGTGAAAACCGCTTATCAGATAACAATCATAGTCTATAAGTGTTGCATATTGTGAGTACTATAAAATTATACGCAAATAATGTGCAAGTATACACAATCGCAAAAGTAATAAAGTGATGAGTGAGTATCATCCACAGGAATTGGAATGATATTGAGTGAAGTTTATGCACTATTCTATCTATGTATAGTTAGTCTTGATATATACAAATGTCACGGCAAATGAAAAATGTATGATGATTGATATGGATGAATGGTCTGATGGTGTAATAAATGGAAATGCAGTGGCAAGAACATATGTTCAATATTGGAAATGATGAAATGTCAAGGCAGTGAAAAGTGGTAAAAACAAAAAATAAATAAAAAATAAAATGAAAATAAGATACTCCTCACGTGACAAGCTTCCAACGGAATGAATGGTAGGGATTGATCTAAGGATGCTAAACTTATCTCTCAAGCATATTTAAGTTTTATGGACTTCACTTACTCAACAGGGCTTTCCTAGAGTGTTCTTAAAGGAACCTAACAGAATAGGACGCCAAGGCATTTGCTCTCACTCAACGATGTTGGCCAGCCTACCCTATTGATAAAGACACCCTTTTTAGTTGTTGAAATCCTATCCTAGTCTCTCCCGAGATCTAAGGGATTAGATTATAATATTCCTAGGTCGATTTAAAGCCCTTTGAAAATTCTATAACCCATTGCTTATGAGGATCTTGTCTTGCGGTTCTCTCGAATACTTACAAGTATTTTTAGTTTAGGTTTCTCCCGAATACCTAAACTTCATCTAAGAAATGGACATTTCCATGCCTCTTACAAGCCTAGATGGTGAAGCATTCATAAGCAAAGCAATCAAATACCAAAGATAAACATAAATCCACCATTAAAATAAAGTCTAAACATCCATCAAAACAACCCCACCAAATAAGGTTAGTTCATGGTGAGGTTAGAATATTCCATGAAATAAAACATGAAAATCATTCGTTCCAAACAACATACTAAAATAAATGAAAGAAAACAGCAAAGGGATGGAGGAAAAAGCCTTCGACGTGCGCCACCGGAGGTCTCCTCAGCCACCACGAATCACCTTAGCTCGCTAGCTCCTCTCGGTGCCTAGCTCTCCACTCCTTGAAGCTTTATCAATGGAAGAAAACCCAAGGAAGAAGAAGGGGAAATAAAAATCTGATTTTTCTGCTACAGTATGCGTCTCCTTTCTTCAACACCACTCTCTATCTGGTGAGATGTAATATATAATAAAAATATCTAGGGGTAATGATGAGGTTGTTGGGTACAAAATACCCCTCATACCCCTAGAGTCACAACTTGTGTGTGAACCTTATCCTCCAGGTGGCAGTGGTCCCATAACAGGCTGTTACATCCATCATTTCAGGTGCAGAACCAACTGGCCTTGTACAACTGTATCTTTTTTTCATTTTCTGCGCCAGAAATGCCAAGGCATTTCAATCTACTTCAGCAACGTGTGATGCTTCGGCATTACTTCCCAAATAGACCTTTTGCTTGCTATTTCTTGCACATCACTAAAACCACACCTTTCTCCTCATATAGCACCTTAATAAAATAAAATAACACAACCACCAAAAATTCAATTATATGTAGCTACATACATCTAAAATGTCCTATATGTACCCTTAAACAAACAATAACTTAAGTAAAAAAGGCCTTAAACAAACACTATAGGGTCCAAGTATTTGTCAGAGACACTTGGTAGTTATCAAGATGGATAACATGAAACTGATTAGGAAGAAATGAAGGTTCAGAACATTTACAAATATGTGTCGATCTATCATATTATCGAAATAACTTAAGTTGAACAACTCCCAAACTAATGCATGTCGATCGGTCCATTTAATGCCCTTCCAAGGTATTCACTCTTTAATACTAACAATTCTTGTCCATTGATCACCTTCAGAATCATCACTGAATAGATCTTATGGAGACGAACAATATTCCAATGGTCTTTATTTTATTCCCACGTTGCAACAATATCAGGAAAATGTCGACATACTTGATTCGTAGTTTACAACCCATAGGGACAGTACATCAGGTAAGTTCAACAACTTTTCCATACTTATCCAAGTCACTCATTTAGTCCTAAGTCATTGAGGTTACTTAGTTCATTTAGAAGTCAAGTCTATCTAGGTTACTTCAGAGTTTTCCATTGTAATTCAGACATTTTTGTTCAATTTTGTATTTATGGTTGATTTGTCTAAGGAATATCCACTTCTTAGTACCAAATGCGATCTAGAGTTGAGCTGAGTTGATTGCTTCCAAAATTATCATCGATCCAAACTTGAGAAGACGAACACGCATTCAAGTGATATATATGCCATTCAAGTACTGACATATCAATAAAGTTGATCAGCTCACTTAAGTTGTGTTCCATAACTTTTAAGGGTAATACTACACCCATGTGTATTTGGATTACTTAATTAATCCAGGGCATTTACTTATTCTAGGCCATAAGGATATTTTGGTTATTTTGGTGCTCAATGTTATTCCCGTCATTTCAAAGCTTGAGGATATCAAATTCATTCCTGGCTTGGTGATATTCTTGGGTCATTTCCATTCCAGGGTATTTTGGTCATTTTACATATCCAGGGTATTTCAATTATTTCCTTTCATCCATCTTATTATTTAATTCAAACTTATCATCTATTTAGTCTTTTCAAACAATTCTGAGAATAGTTCACCCTTGATAAATTATTCTTCAGTTATTTACTCATAACTCAAAAATTTATAGATTATCAGGGATTTTTTGTATAAACGTGTGAACTTAACGATGAAATTAGTAATTCATCGATTTAGGCATGACTTCTTGGGTACTTTCTCATTCAAGGTCAACTTGGGCTACTTTTTCTTTACAATGGCAATTTCATAATTTCTTAACCATGAAATTTCGGTATTAAAACTCTTAACAAGAATAATTATAATTTAGACATTCTATGGTTAATTGCTTTCCCGGATATTCTATGAACTTGAAATTATTCCTTATCAAACTTCTAATATCTTGTACAAGCCATCTTAGGTTTAGAATTCAGCTATCCAGATTTTCTAAGCAAAACTAGCATTTTCTATGTGCATCAGTAGTTTCATCGGATCAATATGTCTTTTCATATTATTATCCAACTTCCAGGGACAATTCTTGTCTTTTTACAACATAAAAGTATTTTCATAATTTTACTTAACCGAAGTATTCTCATAATTTCTCATCTAAATACCTTTGGCATTTAACCTTTAATTATATAAATTATAATTTACATATTCATGGTTGATTCCTTTGTCATTTAATCCAGAACTTGTAATTTAATTCCAACTGTCCTCCAATTTCTTATAGTAGTCATCTGAGCCATATTCAGTTACCTAGTTTTTACCTCATTCATATCAAGTGTAGGAATTAATTAACTATCAAGATAAAACAAAACATGTTCATTCATGCATTTACCAATACCAACATGTTCCATAAAGCATGAAAAGGTAGTAATGTATTACTGACCTTCCCAAAGCTCACTCTATTACTCACCTTTTCAGGTTAAAAGAATCGTACTTTAATCAAACAATAGTGACCATTTGTGTAGTTTATCCTTTTTCATTTTATAGATTCAATGTGCCGTATCAACAATCCGTTAAAGGTCCAATGATAGTTAACCCTCAATAATCACATCTTAATTAAATAAAAATGAAGGTGACCAAATATTATGTTTTTTAATTTAATGAGGGAAAATGTACAAAACTTAAACAAAAACGATCAATCATGTAGTTTACCCTATTAATAATTTTAATAAATAAAATTTTAACTCTTAAATTACTATTAAAAGGAATAAACTAATTGCTTCTCTCTTGGGGTAGTAGAATACCTCTCTTGCTTTTCAATCAAAACAAAGTATTATATGTTAAGCTCGACCCAATTATTCCTCCAAGCCTCACTCAAAACAAGATGCATTGAGTACTAGAGATTTTTTTAATAGTCTAAGGTAATTACAATGTAATATTTATTCAAAAATTTATTAACTTATTGAAAATGGATACACACACTATAGATGTCGTTGCTCAAACCCAAGACCTCTAAGGGATCAATATTCACTTCTATCACTGAAGCTACTAATGGGTTCAGTTTAGATTGGAATGAAAAAAAACTTGGATGAGTTAATTATCCTAAAAATCAAAAAGTTACTTAAACTAATAAAAGACATTATTTGAGTACAAGTTTTTTTAGAGAAATTTTAATTTTGAATCGAATCTCAAATAACTCTCTATTTAAACTTAGCATTAAATTTGAGTTAAATAAAACAATGTCTCACATTGAGAAAATGATAATATTTTTTAGAGTTTTGTTTGAAATGGAAGGTAATTACAATAGACATATCCACAATCCAAATAATGAATATAAGAAAATGTCAAGTGTTTACTTAAGAATTATAAGAGTATTATAAACTTGAAGATTTCAGCTTATGGAAAAATACCCAAAATTATGATATAAATTATATAATCGTTAATGTAGTGATATAACACTACTAGTGGGTATGTGTTTATTTTGAGTAAAAGCAACTTTGTGAAAGTTCGCTTTTTTATCTTTATTTTGGGATATAAAGTGAGAGCTTTTGACTTACCTAATGTGCCTAAAATTTATTTATTAAGATTTTTATGAGAAAATTTTACATTTTTTATATTGTTACTAGAATCATAAATTACCAGTGTGTGGTATAATAGTCAAACATATAAGAGAAGACACAAGTCTTTGTGTAACATCCCCAGACCGATGCGGGTGACCCGATCCGATCCGAGGTGTTACATTTGGGCTACCGGAACGACCCACCTTAAAAATCTCAGAAAATAAATTTTTATTAAAACATGTAAACTCATAAAATGATTTATAAATACAAAAGTAAAATTTATAAAAATACACATATTTTTACACTCATATATACAAAACAAAATACAAGTTACATGCCCCCTAATCACATACACCATACTCTGCAAACAATGTCGGAAGAACACCCTACTAAAGTCGACAGCTGCACTGGTACAATTCTTTTAACCTGTAGTGAGTAATAGAGTCAGCTTTGGAAAGCTCAATAATAAAGTACTACCAGTTGATGCTATATGTCATGCAGATAAATGGAAAACCATATAATTTCCTTATTGAATCAGACGTATAATGGTTTTCAGAATAATCTGGAGTTCCACTGGTAGTTCATCGAGTAGAAACCATGAAGATCTCAATTCATAGGAAGCATTTATAGCATCATTTTTAGAAGGTTGAATAGGATGTCTAGTGTGTTCAATCAAAACCAGTGAAAAGATATAAATCTTTTAAAACCATAGCGGAACCCTCCAACCAAACTCCATTTCCCCAGAACTGCGTCCGTAAGGCTTACCCTAGGCACACAACAAAGGAAGCCAACCTAAGGATATGCCTTGGGGCCTATGGGCTTACCCAAGGGTATCTTTAGGTCCGTAAGAATTTACCAGCTCGATTAGGGTTGTCCCTCCATACTCCATGTAACAACCCGAAAAAATTTATTAATTAATTAGGTGAAATTTGAGGGTCAAATTAAAAGTTTCAGGAATAAGTAGGCCATTTTAAAAGTTGAATGAAATTCAGGGACCAAGCCTTGAATTTTACCATTTAGGGTCTGCATACACTCCTTCATATGTGCGTGAATTGGTTTCTATTTGCAAAATCAAAAATCACAAATATTTCCTCTCCTACACCCCTACTTCCAAAGCCGATTCCAACGTTGTCCGGCCATTATTCGTCAATTCGAAACCACTATCGTGTTCTTCATCGATCGGTGAACAAAACCCCATAAATCAATCATAGCGAAACATTGTCTAACGCCGTGAATTTTGATTCAAAGTTTGATGCTTTTTTAACACCACCGCCGTGAAAATCATCGATTCATCGTCGATAGTTGCTCCATTTTCGACACCTCCTATACCATCATGTTCCTTGTGTCGTTCCGAGTCCACCGGTTCCCTTCTTGTCTCTATCGTCGCCGGTGCGTGAGGAGGTGAGGAAGTTATAGACTATGACATTTGAAATCGAACTCTCTTCCATTCAAAATTTTGAATCGAACATGGTAAGTGTCTCAAAATCCATTAAAATAATTTTAGGAATTTTTAGGACACCCTACGACGGCTCACGCGCCCCCACGCACCGCCCCTGCGCTGGGGAAGCTTCGCAAATGGGGGGAACAGTTTGACCCGGTTTGACTTACCCGACCCTACCAGGTTCGACCCGGGCACGACCCGTTGACTGACATTGATCGTTGACTTTGATAGTTGATATTGACCAAAAAGTCAATTTTGAAAAGTCATATTTTATGTTTTTCGACGTCCTTAGTCCGAATCTGAAGTCCGTTTTGCTAAATTTGAACCCGAAAGCCTCGAAATTGTAAGTCAAACCTGTTGACTTTGACCAAAAAGTCAATTTTTTTCAAAAAGTCATATTTTATGTTTTTCACGTCCTGAGTTCGATTCCGAAGTTCGTTTTTCCAAATTCCAACTTGAAAGCCTCCAAATTATCAGTCAAACCCGAACATGCATATGTATTTAAGAGTTTTAGCTTTGAATGATTAAAGTAAGACTTGGGACTAATAAATTATTATTGTTTGAAGGTACAAGAGACTCTCCTGATCGCTCGACAGCTCGACCTAGCTCCTCTAAATTTGTTAGACCGCGTGTTCCAGTATTCACTCGTATGACCAATAAATCTTACGATTTCATAAATTAATTATGTTACCACTAGTAATGTAGTGTTATTATGAATTAGGTTCAAAAACTATAGCAGAGCGTGGAGAGGGCGGTACTCAATAGATCTACTGTTTGAACCTATTATCGAGGTGTGTTCCCTATATTACTTAATTGTTTTATTGTTTTAACATGTGGTACACTGAAATCTATGGTTATTGTTTTATTGATGCACCGACTAATAGTGATGGCTTATGGATTATTACTGCTATCTGATTATTGGTTTTCACTGGTGTATGATTACAATGATTAAGGATTTATGAAAATTATATCACTGTATAATTGTATTTTTGAGATACTGATTTATAAAGTACAGCTCTGATCAAGTTGGTAAATTCTTATGGACCTAATATGACTCTTATGTAGGCTCTACGACCCTTAGATCATTCTTGGGTAGGCCCTGTGGCCCTGAGATTTTTCTTAGGTAGGCCCATGACCCAAAAACTTTCTTGGGTAGGCTCTCAGTCCCTAAGATGTTCCCTTAGGTTGCCTCTTTATACAATGGGTTTTTAAACTACAAGTTTAAAAAGCTAAACTACCTTATGATTTATGAGATTTTACTGAACAATTACTTGATTAGTGTACATATCATGATTTTATCGTACTGTTGGGACACACTGAGCCTAACTCACTTTTCAAAATGTTTTCCCCTTTCAGATACTTTTCGATAGATACCAGGATCAAGCACTTGGAGGATCGACACATTTCGTATAGTCCATCTGACTGAATGTTTTTATATTGCAAGTTGGCTTTATTATTGAAACATGGGCCTTTATTTTGAAGTATTTTATTTTATAAAGACTATGTTTTTGCTATTGATATTTGGTTTATCGTGATTTAGATTTTGCGATATGTTTTAAAATTAATTTGTTACATTTTAGTTTTATATTAAAGTTGAGTATTATTGTTATTTCTTTATACTTTTATATATGTTAATTTGTAATATCATTTAAGTTATTGAATAACGTTTCTAGAAAAATGTCTTTAAGAATCATTATATAATCTGCTAGACTTAGTAGAAACGTATAGACTAGGTCTAGGGGGTTACACTCCAGAATCATATCCATATAAAATCCAGTAGAAATTAATTTTAGCCGTAAATCGTAATATGGATCGTGATCTAGTAATATGTCATAACGTGATAATGAAATAACCCGTATAACTGATCTTCACCTATACACCATAAGTAATCCCATGATTAACCTAAGGGAATGCCTTGGGGTCTGAGGGCCTACCAAGGATCACCTTAGGTCCGTAAGGATTTACCAACTTGATCAGAGTTGTACCTCCATACTCCATTCTACCCATATAATATCCTAATAAAACTGTTCCAGTAGTAACCAATATATTTCATGGTCTATAAATAAAAAACCATCATATTTTCCAGTGAAAACAAGAAACCTGATAACACATTTCAGGTAACCATAGTTCATAAACTAGTAAATTCCATGATTCCATAAATCAGGAACAATTCATAGTTTTCGATGAAAACCGTAATCAGATATCACATACCATGTTGCCATGGTTTATAACCAGTAAATCAATACTTTCGTTAAAACTCATTTCAAAACATATAAAACTGTCATGTAGTACATGTGGAATACACTAGAGGATCCAAGTATTTTTCAAAGGCACTTGGTAGTTTATCATAAATGGAAAACAAGAAACTGATGTAATTGGATCGGATTCTAGGAACAAGGTCCTATTTAGAGTGATTGATTACTAATGGATCTAATTAGACATTTAGAGTTGATACTTTAGAATCTACTATGATTCAGGTGCCTCAAGAAGGTGTTCAAGAACCTTTATACAAAATAATTCTAGATTCAGATTTACGGAGAGTGATTCCATTACTCATACAATCATAGGTATTCTAGGTTATGAATTAAATTTTCAGGATTTTAAGTCCAATTGAACAAAATGGGGTATTCATGATCCTTTGCATCTGAGTACTTGTGTTTTCAGATATGACGAGAGTGATATGAGCTGATAAGGGAAAAAAAAGATTCAGACATTTACAATCTGTGTCGATCTATCGTATTATCGAATTGTCTCAAACTGAACAACTCCCATAACTAATGCATAACGACCTGTCCATTCGTTACCCTTAGGGTATTCACTTTTTAATACCAACAATTCTTGTCCATTGATCACTTTCAGAATCATAGCTGAATATATCTTATGGAGAAGAACAGATATTACAGTGGTCTTTATTTTATTTCCTCATTGTAAATCGTCAGTGTTTCTATACTTATCCAAGTTATTAACTTAATTCAAGGTTATCGGAGTACTTAATTCAAATTTATCCTGGTCACTTAGGAGTTTCTTAAGAAATTCGGTCGTTTTCGCAAACTCGAATACATACAATACTTCTATTTTGTTTAACTTGGTCATATAATTTAGTATTCCAGGGCTTAGAGATATTTTGGATTATCTTACTCTCTAGGGGTATTTTGGTTATTTTGCAGTTTAAGGGTATTTCAGTCCTTTCCATATACTAAAAATTGTCTAAACAATGCAAATTTAAATCATACTTCCAATGTTTTACCCTTTGCATTTACTGATAAGACGATAATTTTAGGTATTGTACCTTCTCGGATGTAAGAACTGATTATCAATGACTTTCCCAATAGATCATGAATCTAACAGGTGAATCAGCATGTTATCGATTAAATATGAATTCTCATAGTACCTTTACTATGAGGGTTAGTCCGACCATTTTTACTATAGGGGTAATTTTATAATTTTATAATCAGGTGATTTTGGTATTAAACCTTTTAACAAAATTAATGAGAATTTAATAAATCTGAGGTCATTTTCTCTTCATATTACTCACTGTACTAGACATCATTTCTTACAGTCTTCCAATTCCTTTATGTAATTCAATAGAATCTTAACCAATTTATCACTTAAACCGTATTCGGTTCTAGTCCATCCATAATCAAACAGGCATAATAGACCAATTTATACATCCATGCATTTACCCATTATTAACATATTCCACAAAGAATGCAAAGAGGTAGTAAAGTATTACCTCAATTTTTGTGTCATATTGATCGACCATTTAAATTCATTCGAACGCCCTCGATCTTTAATTCAACTTCCAATAATTCCTCAAATACATAACAAAATAAATTTCATCAAAAACAGCTTAATTGTGAAAAACGGATCGAATCGGATAATAATAGTGAAAAACAACTTACCAGTTCAAATTTGGCGAAACGGACTTCGGAATCAGACTCAGGCATCGAAAAATATAAAATATGACTTTTAGAAAATTTTGACTTTTTTGGTCAAAGTCAACGGTCAATGTGGGTCAACATCAACGACTCGGTCTAGGTGGCTCGGGTCGGCTTGGCTCGGATCAAACGGCTCCCCTGGATGACAGACGACGCCCACTCTCAGGGGCGGCGCGTGCACTCGTGCGGCGGCTCCGGTCGTCGGTTTGGCGTGAAATTTTCCAGATTTGTAGTCGAGACCTCATGAGTCTCTGCAAGTGTTCTTTTTCATCAAAACATAATGGATTGCAGAATTTTAAAACGTACCAACTTATCCGACGGTGGCTTTCAAGTGAAGACAACGGAGCAACAACGATGAGACAATTTTGGTCGGGTTTTGAGCGCACGGTGATGGTGAGTCCGTTGGTGTAGGAGGTGTGATGAATAGGTGGCCGGATTGATCGGATCGACGAAAAACCAATGATGATCGAGTTAAAACCAACGAAACTTCCGGTTAAGTTTTACGGCGATAGAGGTCGGGTTTTGTTCTCGTTCAATGGTGAGTCTATTGGTAGTTTCGGATCAACGAATGGTGGTTGGATAGTGGAGATTGGGGCTACAAAAGGAGGTCGACAGGGGAAGGAAATTGGGGGAAACTTCTGGAGAAAACTATATTACACGGGGAGGGAGATTTTATTTTTCAACATTCACAAAAATGGGTAAATTTAGGACTAGGTCTTTGAATTTCATGTAACTTCAAAAACTGACTATAAGTTTCATAAATTATAATTTGACCCCTAAATTGGGTGTGACACTTTGAAATAAAGTAATATACTTATTGCACTCAAGAACTTACTAAAGTACCTTAAAGATACATGGATTGAAACCTAGAATTTGCTGACTATCTTGCAGTCTTAGAGTGATATTGTGATGCTAACTTAGTTATCAATAAAGTAAGCTTTATGAGTGTGTATATCTTCAACCTAAGCAGGGTAACGATTTTATGAAAATCTTCCAAACAAACGTACATTGCTCGGTTTCTACATTTTTCACGTAGAACTACATATTTTAAAGGTTTTAAGCAAGAAATTGGGCTCCCAACATCATCGATCATCCTATGCATGCTCCTAAAGATTCATCGACATAGTCAATGCACGAAAAAAACTCTTGTGTACCAAATTTCATGATCAATAACATCATATATAAAAATGTAAACCACTAAGTACTAATTCATGCGATTTTCATTTTTCAAGAATCCCACTATCTTTTTGGCTATGGGAATTATTTACTTAATCTAACAAGTATAACATATCATATACATGCTTTATGACTTATCCAAATCAAAAAAGTAATATGAACAAATGATTTGACCTTTCAACTCAAGATTCGTATGTTTCTGCATACAAAACATACACACGAGCATACTATTGACCAGTTAAACCTAAAATGTTAAATAAATTTTTACATATTTCATACTTCTAACCTACCAAATGATCAGTTAAGCCTGAAATTTCAATCTTAAAGTTAAAATTACAACAAAAATTAATACTAATTCCCAAAACGTAGTCACATATCGCCATATATCATATGCAAACTATTTTTTCCTTATTATCGATTTCCTTTGAAGGCCACGTTCACTTGCGTTCCTTCTCCTCCCTTGATTGTAAGCCCTTAAATTCAATCCGTTATATGATTGTCAAAACGATTTTTAAAAGGTCTCTTTTTCGAATAATTTGATTACCGGTTAATAATAAAACGTGATTTGAGGAGTCCACTAATATTTGATTAGGGTGTGATTGGGTGCCCAAAAATGTATTTGTCATTTTAATAAAAATATTGATTTTAATTGAAACAATAAATTTGTGGTATGCGTTACCAAAAATTTGAGTTTGGGAGTTGGTTACGCACGGGGAAGGATTAAGACCCCCAAGCGTCCTAAATCGGTTCCTAGTTGATTAATTAGTTGTCTTTGCAATGAAATTTACGAGTTCGAATTTAATTTAATTTAAGATTCCATACAAATAACATTCTTTGAATTTTAGGACGAAATACAATAATATTTAATTATTTGTAAGTCAATGTTAAATTTCACTACGGGAATTATGTGATAAGTTTAGTGCTAAATTACATATTCATTTCACTGATGTAAGTCAATGTTAAACTTCAAAGTTTAGTGTTGGAGTTACATATTCATTTCACTGATGTAAGTCAATGTTAAGTTTCGTTGCTGGAATTATGTGATAACTTGTTGGAATTACGTATTCATTTTACTGGTGTAAGTCAATGTTAAATTTCATTGCTGGAATTATGTGATAAGTTTAGTGCTGGAATTACGTATTCATTTCACTGGTGTAAGTCAATGTTATGTTTCATTGTTGGAATTATGAGATAAGTTTAGTGTTGGAATACGTATTCATTTCGTTGGTGTAAGTTAATGTTAAGTTTCATTATTGGAATTATGTGATAAGTTAGCGCTGGAATTACATATTCATTTTACTGGTGTAAGTCAATGCTAAATTTCAATGTTATTAAAACCGGACGGACCGGCCGGTTCGACCGGTTGAACCGTGAACCGGTGGCCTGTCCGGTCCGGTTAACTCCCAAAACCGGATTAGCACAAAACCGGTAAAGAACCGGAAGAACCGGCTGAAAACCGGGGTGAACCGGCAAAACCGGTTTGAACCGCCGGTTCACTTTTTTTCTTTAAAAAAAAATAAACCAAACAACGTCGTTTGTTCAAAGAGCCGAGTCAAATTCGAGTATTGCTGAGCTCGACTCGAACTCGAAAACTTTAAAAGTAAGCTCAACTCGACTCAAAAACTCACGAGCTAAAAATTATCAACTCGAAATATAATATTAAAACTTGAAATCGAAAAGGCTCGAACTCAAAAAAAAATTTAGAAGTTCAATTGAAGCCTAAAATTTGAGCTCAATTGAAGCGAAAGAATAGTTGCTTTGTGCTCACCAAAAGGTTCCATGATTTTGAATGTCAAATTACCTCTATTATTTATAAAGTAAGTTGGGATGCTCTTCTATGTTTCTTAGCCATGTGGGATTGTTTTGTTCTCATATTTTTACTCTTTAAATTTTTGGGATACCTTCTATGTTTCTTAGCCATGTGGGATTGTTTTTTTTAAAACAATTAAACCAAATGACATCATTTGTTATGATTTTTTTAAACCCCAATTTTATTTTTTTTATTATAGTTATATAATTATATTTATTATTTAATATGTTTACCTTAAATATTATGTTGTAGTTGATTTGAATCATTTTGTTTCACTTGATTTTATGGTTTTTCATTTATACATGTTATGACTTGTGATATTTTTATACCTTTTAATATTGTAAACTTAAAAAAAGTGTTACATATATATTAATATTGCTTTGAATATTATGTAAAATTAAAAAAATATATTATTTATATAAAATCCGGTTCAACCGCGGTTGAACCCGGTTGAACCATACCTTCACCGGTTCAATGTCCGGTCCGGTTTTGAAAACATTGCTAAATTTCACTGCTAAAATGATGTAATAAGTTTAGTGCTTGAATTACGTATTCATTTCACTAGTGTAAGTCAATGTTAAGTTTCACTACTGAAATCATGTCATAAGTTTAGTGCTAGAATTGCGTATTCATTTCACTGCTGTAAATCAATGTTACGTTTCACTGCTAGAATTGTGATGTGTTTAATTTAGTGCTGGAATTACATGTTAATGTTCGCGATTGTAAATTTATGTTATGACAATAAGATAAAATATGTATGAAAGCTAGGTCAATGATAAAGAGCTATGACTCTTGATATGCAAAGATATGAAATAATGAGTATTCCGGATGACTTGCACATGAGCCTTGAAGGATTAGAGTGACTCGCAAGGAGCACCTAATCATGATTATTCTTGGTTACTCACACGAAGACCCTAAGGAATAGAGTGACTCACACGGGAGCACCTAATCATAATTATTTCGGGTGACTTGCACGGGAGCCCTGAAGGAGAGTGACTTGTACGGGAGCCCGAAGGATTAGAGTGACTTGCACGGGAGCACCTAATCGTAATTATTTTGATTGACTCGCACGAGAACTCTGAAGGATTAGAGTGACTCACAAGGGAGCATATTATCGTATTTGCTACTAGGAAACTCGTACGGGAGCTCTGAAGTATGCTCCCTTGGATTAAATGATATAGCGACTGTTGGAAAAATGTATATTTATATGTATGAACTTTGGAAGATTACAGTATATGCACTTCTCATTTACATTACTTAACTTATAATATATAAATCTCACAGGATAATTGTACATTTATGGGCTCTTGTGGCTCACTCTTTAAAATAAGCATGAAAATAATATGTGGGTGTATATAGATTAATTAAAATAAATGAAGTCCAATTGAGAAGAGGATTAAAATAAAGACAAGTGATGGCTATCCTGTAAAGCCTTTGAGGGGAACTTTGCCTATAAATAAGAGCATATCCCAGGAAAGGATATATCATTCAAAGCAAGCAGAAGAATAGGCCAAAAAGAAAAAGAAGAATGGAGAGATCAGTAATTAGGGTTATACTAATAAGCTGCATTGTGATGTTGGGGTGGGCAATAGGTTCTTCCATGGCTGCTGAAGATGCGACAGCTTATTGGACCGACTACAAGGTTAAAGAGAATGAGTGGAGTCTGACAAAGGTAGGCGTTTACTGCTCCCAGTTCCCTGAATATGCATCTAAGACTATTGAATGGCGCAGCAACTATTATTGGACCGCCTTCTGTGGACCGGAGATTCCTAAGCCACAATCAAGTTGTGGATCTGCTTAAAAGTAAGCGCCCTTTGTTTTCAAGCAAAATAAATTTGTTTCTGTTTTACTAGAAACCATGCGCGCATGAATTGACAGAATGCATATATGAATGCAGGTGACCAACACTGCCAATGGAAAAAGCGTGACGGTGAGAGTGCTGGATACATGCACCAGGCCAAGTTTGGATTTGGACTATCCAGCGTTTTCTGAGATCATGGATGACAAAGGCAGGTGGGACGGGCATCTTACAGTGAACTATGAATTTGTGATTGTGGTGATGATACTACAATTCGTCTCCATCATGCACTATAATATTTAACCTTAAATTTCATTTTAAACCTCAGATCCCCCACTTGGTTTCATGATCAACATATTAGATAAATAAATAAATATGCAGCTACTGCATGTAATAGATAGCTAGCTAGCTAGAAATGCTTGCTTGCTCTTCAGTTTGTAATAATGATCATCCTGTATAACAAGTGTACGTGGGATTCCTGATCACTGCTTAATTATCAACTCGTTTGCTTGCTTGTATGCATTACTCTCTATTGCAACTTCCAAGGTCTATAATATCATTATTATCTAATTATAGCATCAGGCTCATTCATTTATCTCCTCATTGCCAATTTAAGAATAATCTTAGTCATATTAAAAAGTCAAAATTGCCAATTTAAGTTAAATACTAAAGCACTCGTTGTTTATTATTTTGTTGCAACAAGACATGAACAAACAGTATACGAGGCAAAAGGTGATCTGATATGTTCTTTTTCTATATAATAAGCAGACTTTGGTAAGAAAAAACAGTATACGCTAATAATCTCTCTTTTAAAACTCCCCTCAACAGTATGGCTCAAACGTTCAACGTGCATCACTAATCATAATATCAAACAATAGTCGAAGCATAATAATAAGTTCAGAAAAAAGGCCCAAAAGAAATCTATTTCCAACAATTGCCCATCTTTATCCATTATTTTTTAATAAGAAATTGACAAAGACTGAAACACAATTTTGACGTAAAAGACAATGATTCAAAGAAAATACTCCAACAACTCGAAGCGATAAACCTTTGAAAGACAATGATTCACTGCTTCACGCCTGAGGAGATAGGATTTTAAAAGTTAATTTACTCCACCAATCATAGGGGATGTCACATTGAAAGACTACTCACTTCAATCTTGAGGCGATTGTGCTTTGAAAGAGAGCTTGCTCCACTAATTTTTGACGTAAAAGATTTTAAAAATGATGTTAAATGATTACTTGATAATCTTATAAGCTTTAAGATTACTGAAAGGCTTTAAAACAAGTGATTAAAGACTTTTGAAGTGATTTCCCGAATCTTTTTCTGAGTTTTTTGGGTATTAGTATCAGTACTATATGAATTTAGCCTTGAAATATATGTTGTAAAGGGGTAAGTATCGATATCATTATGTACAATATTCATACTTCCTTGGACAATATCGATACTAAATGACTCGTAGGATTTTAGTGTTTTATTTTAATATTGATACCCCTAATCCATTGTCAATACTCTTGCTTCATATTGATAGTATTAAGTGAACACATATTTGATTATCAATACTTACTATTGAAATATTAGAAACACCTCTTGTTGTACCTCAATACCTTGAAATAACCTTAAAATGAGTAAATAAATTTATTAGGAGATCCTAATACTTGCAATGATTAAAATAAACTCAAGTGATCAAAAATACCAAATTCTTAAAATTAATAATTATTTTTGAAGGTCTAAACACGAAAAGTGAGTAAAATACGCTTAGGATTATTAATGGATCTCAAAAACACCAGAACACATAACTCCCCTCAACAGTATGGCTCAAACATTCAACGTGCAGCACCAATAAAATATCAAACAATAGTCGAAGTACAATAATATGTTCAGAAACCAAGTCGAAAGAAATCTATTTTCAACAATTTCCCATCTTTATCCTTTATTTTTGTAATAACCCGACAAGGCCCGGCTAGACGATCGAATTTAGACTCAAGTGTTTTTAATGAAAACCTTGGGACATTAGGATTAAACCAAATCGAATAAATGATGAGTAAATTAGTAAGCTCAAGGAAATCTTGAGAAGAGATGACAAAAATAAGGGACTAAAAGGGCAATTCATCCTTTTTTCAAATAAAAATCTATCCTAAGCCTAAATATATTGAAAACTATGGTGGGTTCTAGAAAGGGGAGAGAAAAAGGAAAGTAATTTCATCTCCATTCCTTTTCCATCAATTGTTTTCCGCTTATTCCATCTATCTTCCTCATAAAGGTGATTAAGGGTGAAGACATACAAATTAAGGTAAGAATCACAAATGTGAGGGGAAGAGATTTTAAATTTTGGAAGAATCACAAATGTTAGGTTTTAATTGGTTATGATCGTGGCTTAAAGCGAGGGGAGAAATGTTAAAAAACTTAGTCATATGTTGTTAGCATTATTCTTTTGTTCTTTTTGACTGAACTCTTTCTATTTTAGAGAAAGCTTGAAGGTGAGGAAAGAGGAGGTATCCACTCTAACTATTTTATTTAAGGTAATGTACTCCGATTTAATCCTTATTATCATTTGATATGGTTAGCAATTGAAAGTTTAGTTGTATGTTTGGGTGACTCGGTGTCACTCCGATTTAATCCTTATTACCATTTGATATGTGAAATCATAAGTTTATTGCTGGAATTACGTATTCATTTCACTAGTGTAAGTAATGTTCAGTTTCACTCCTTGACTTATGTGAAAAGTTTAGTGTTAAAATTACGTATTCATTTCATGGTTTAAGTCAATGTTAAGTTTCACTACTGGAATTAGGTGATAAATTTAATGATGGAATTATGTATTTATTTCATTGGTGTAAGAATGTTAAGTTTCACTGTAGGAATTATGTGATTAGTGTTGGAATTACGTATTCAAATCACTGGTGTAAGTTAATGATAAGTTTCATTATTGGAATCATGTGATAAGTTTAGCTCTGGAATTACGTATTCATTTTCTGGTGTAAGTCAATGTTAAATTTCAATGTTGAAATGATGTGATAAGTTTAGTGCTTGAATTACGTATTCATTACACTGATGTAAGTCAATGATAAATTTAACTGCAGGAATTATGTGATAAGTTTAGTTCTTGAATTACGTATTCATTTCACTGGTGGAGTTGGACACAATCTTTAGTGAAGAAATCAAGTAATTATTAATTATTGAATTTTATTTAAGAAACATTAATTATTAATTATTATTGTTATAGATCACTATTTTAATTATTAATTTGTATACATTTGCATGTGATTATCACGCTTCTCTTGCTCTTCTTATTTTATTAGCATCGATGCAGGCAGTCTCCCAAAATCAATCTAACTCGAGTCAAACTATTGAATTGACCTGATGTAATTTGTGCTCAATTTAGTTTGACTTGACATAACTTGACATCAAACATGTTCGATTACTAATTTCACATCACTAAATTCCCAAACCATAAACAACTTTTATTACACCAAAACCTACTCATATGAATGGTCATTGGTCAGTTCGCCGGTAAGCTTCTCTTATATTCTATTTATTTTCTTAGACAATATAAATAAAAGAAGCTAATTCAGCCAGGAGAACATAGCTCAAAACATAATTTCTTTAGATCTAATTTGGGGTCATGAGAAACTGGGTCAAGATGATGCTTTCATAATGGATCTCTATAAAATTTGATCTGAATTAATCAATTAAGTATGAGGCTACTTTTACCATAAGTTTTCTTTATCCCTATCTCTTTTATTTATTTTTAATCTTTATCTTTTTTATTTCTTTAAATAATTAAAAAAACCCTTTATCTTTATTACTATCTTAAAAATTATTATTATTTTATTTTTTCCCCTTTTAAATTATAATTATTTATTTATTCTATTATATCTTTTCAACTTTATCTGGAATTCTATCTTCTTCTAAATCAAGAAAGAGTTTTACTAAATCAGAAACACCACAGTCCTTGAGGATCAACCATGTTTCTCTATACTACTTTTCCTTTTATTTATTAAGAAGCCGGAATTATTTTTATAGAAAAACGACGTTATCAAATTGGTGCCGTTGCGGGGGGACTAATGGCAAATACTGATTTATTTTTCTAGTTTTTTATTTATGACAAGAAAAAACCCAGGTGAATTAGTAGAGCTAGCCCCGGAGATCGAAGCATGAGCACGAAGAATCCACACACAAATGCTTCGTGAAAAAAGAAAAAAACAATAAGAACAAGAGCAAAGTTCAGAAACAGAATAAAATCCGGAGACAAACTCTGAAGAAAACGCACATAAAGAAGATTAAATCCTGATGGCAGAAGAAGAACAAACGATCTGAGAGCTAGCCTCAACTCATGTCACTCAGACGCCATTATGCATCAATTTTCCTAGTGGCGGGACTCCATTTCAATTAAAGACGGGACTCATTCATCTTCTCCCCACCTTTCATGACTTTACTGAAGATCCACACAAACACTTGTTAGAGTTCCACGTGGTTTACACTAGCATGAAACCACAGGGAGTTACCGATGATCAAATGAAATTGAGAGCTTTCCCTTTCTCTTTAGTCGACTTGGCTAAAGATTTGTTATTTTATTTACCTCCAAATTCAGTTAATTCATGGGCTGACATGATTCGAATTTTCTTGGCAGGTTTTTACAGCCTAAAGCAAAGAGTTACGAAGGAGCATTCTTTCCATTCAACAAAAGAGCAAAGAAAGTATTTATGATTATTGGGAGCGATTTAAAAAGCTTTGCGCACATTGTCCGTAACACGGATTAAGTGAGCAAACGTATTCAATACTTTTATGAAGGCCTTTTACTAATGCAAATGAAAATGATAGATGCCGCCAGTGGAGGAGCATTAGTCAACATGACTCCAACAACAACAAGAGAATTGATTTCAACCATGGCAACCAACTCTCAACATTTTTCAAGTGAACCCAGCTGACAGGTTCACGAGATAAGTACATTTTCCCTTGAAAATAAGTTAGACAAATTAACTGAAGTAGTTAATTCAATTGTTGCAGAAAATGGAGCAACAAGAGCATGTGGGATATACACGAAGCTAGACCATCCGACGAACTGTTGCCTTATGATACAAGAAGAATGCAATGAAAAAATCAATGTCGTAGGAAACTTTCCAGATCCAGCACAAAGACAATATAACAATACAACAATACTTATAATCTGGGATGGCGAGACCACCCAAACTTCAACTATGTGGCAAATCAAAGGCCAACTAATCAACCAAGACCTCTTCTTCAACAACAAACGCAAAAGCCATTCTTGGAAGAAATCATAGGAAAGTTAGCAATTTCACAAGAAAAGTTGGTTATGTCCCAAGAAAAGTTGGTTACGTCCCAGGAAAAGCTAATTGCCTCCATAGAAAATTTCCAAAGCCAAACCGAGACACATTTCAAGAGTTGGATAACCAAGTGAGGTGACTAGCTCAAACTGTGGGGAAATTAGAATCACAATGAAGACTACTTCTCAAACAGATTTAACCTGTGAGAGAATGTTATTCCATCACACTTCGAAGTGGAATAGTCATCACCTGAAGTTCTAGCAAAAAAAGTCGCATATCAGGAAGAACAAGAAGAAATGCCACATCTATAAATACAAGGTACGTCCACGTACATCATTCTCTTTCTTCTCATGAAATCATACCACCACCCTTCCCATCAAGGCTGGTGAAGCATGATAAAAGAGCTGAAGAAAGGGAATATTAAAGGTGTTCCAAAAAGTTCAAGTCAACGTACCTCTTCTTGATGTAATTCGACAAGTACCAAGGTATGCTCGATTTTTAAAAGAAATTTGCACTAAAAAGAAGAAATTAATGAGGCACAAAAACTAAATTTGGGAGAACATGTCTCTTTAATTTTTCAATGAAAACTCCCACCAAAGATGAAGGATCAAGGTATGTTCGCTATACCTTGTAAAATAGGCAATTTTAAAATTAAACATGCAATATGTGACTTAGGATCTTCAATCAATGTTATGCCATTTTCTATTTATAAAAGATTACTAATGAGCCTTTGAGGAAACAGTAATAACCATACAGTTGCCAGATCGATCTGTGATCTATCCAATAGGAGTGATGAAAAATGTCTTAGTAAAGGTCGATGTATTTTTTTTCTGTAGATTTCTATGTCATTGACATGGAACATGATAGATCAGATTTTTATTCCGGGTACTCTTAGGTCGACCCTTCCTAAGCACCGCACATACAAAGATCGATGTTAGAAGTGGTATACTGACAATGGAATTTGATGGTGAGATCGTTGAATTTGATGTTTACAAAGCAATGAAATGCCCAGATCGTGTTGAAAGAATTAATTTTGTTGATGTTGTAGATCCTTTAATTGATGAATATATTGAATCTAATTTTTCTTATAATCTTTTCAAGGATCCTGAACTTTTCCATGAAGAGGAAGAAAGGGAGTTTGAAATATTAATTCAATCAATTTTGATTTATCTTCACCATCCTCTAAAACTAAAATTTTATCTTTTGTTTTGCAGGCACATAAGGTAGAATTAAAGCAGTTACTGGAACATTTGAAATATGCCTTTTTGGGTGAAAATGGAACCTTATCAGTGATAATCTCAAGTAAATTATCTGAAGAAGAAGAGGAAACTTTGGTAGCGGTGTAGAGTTCTCACAAAGAAACCACAGGATGGACCATTCCTGACATTAAAGGATTAAGTCCCTCAACTTGCATGCACAAGATTAAAGTCGAAGAATGAGCAAAACCATCATGAGAAGGAAAACGCCGATTAAATCTATTGATGATGGAAGTAGTGAAGAAGGAAATTTAGAAACTCCTTGATGTTGACGTAATCTATATGATATCGGATAGTAATTGGGTAAGTCCGATTCATATGGTTCCCAAGAAAACAGGAGTCACAGTGGTTGAAAATCAAGAATGGGAGTTAGTTCCAACAAGAGTTCAAAATGGGTGGCGAGTTTGTATTGATTATAGGAAGTTGAACTCTCTTACTCGAAAAGTTCATTTTCCTCTTCCTTTTATAAACCAAATGATTGAAAGATTAGGTGGGAAACTCATTATTTTACCTTGATGGTTTTTCAGGTTTTTCAAAATCCCAGTAGCACCAGATGATCAAGAAAAAAGACTTTTACTTGTCCCTTTGGTACGTTTTCATATAGAAAAATGCCCTTTGGTCTTTGTAACACCCGACCACCTTCCAAAGATGTATGTTAAATATATTCTCTGACTATGTGGAGAAAGGCATTGAAGTCTTTATGGATGACTTCACGGTTTATGGTAATTCTTTTAATGAATGTCTTGATAATTTAACTAATGCTTAAAAGATACTTAGAATTTAACCTTGTTTTAAACTATGAAAAAACCATTTTATGGTTTATAAAGGGTTAATTTTAGGTCATATTATTCCTCAAAAGGAATTATGGTTGATAAAGCTAAAACAGATATTATACGCTCACTTCCTTACCCCACAACTGTGAGGGAAATTGTTCTTTTCTTGGCCATACAGGATTTTACCGCATGTTTATTAAAGACTTTTCAAAGATAGAACAACCTTTATGAAATCTTCTTTAAAAAGTTCAAGACTTTGACTTTAATTCAAAATGCATGGAGTCTTTCGATTCATTACAGGAAAAACTTATTTCAACTCCAATTATTCAGCTGCCAGATTGGAATTACCCCTTTGAACTTATGTGTGACGTATTGGATACTAGGGTTGGAGCGTTCTCAGCCAAAAAATAGGGAAAACCACATGTCATAACCTATACATCTTGAACTTTGGACACGGCTCAAAATTATTCAACTATGGAAAAAACGTTTTGCTCTAATTTTTGCTTTAGAAAAATTTAGATCTTATTTGCTTGGCACTAAAATTACTTTTTTTCTGATCATACATCTTTAAGGTATTTTATGAGAAAAAAGGAAGCAAAAATGAGGCTTATCTGATGGATTCTTCTCTTACAACAATTTAACTTGGAAATCAAAGACAAAAAGGGATGCGAAAATATAGTAGCGGAACACTTGAGTCGAATTCCCCTTTCCACATCTGACCCACCACTTAGAGAAAATTTCTTGAAGAAAAATTGATGGTGGCGCAAAGCATAACCCAATTGTTTGTGGACATGGTTAATTATTTGGCCACAGGCAAGTGTCCATTAGATTTACCAAGACCTTAATCAATCGAATTAAGCATGAATCCTGATAATATATTTGGGATGATCCTTATTTATGAAAGCACTGCTCGAATCAGATAATTTGACGATGTATTTCCAAAAGTGAGGTAAATTCAATTTTACAATTTTGTCATTCTTACTCTTGCAGTGGTCATTTTGGGCCAAAACGTACAGCCCATAAAATTCTTGAATGCGGTTTCTTTTGGCCTAACATATTTCAGGACTCATATCTATTTTGTAAAACTTGTGAAAGATTTCAACGTACATGTAATTTAAGCCGTAGGAATGAAATGTCGCTTAATTCTATACAAGTTTGTGAAATTTTTTATGTTTGAGAAATCGATTATATGGGTCCTTTCACTTCGTCATTTGGAAATACCTACATTATTTTAGCTGTAAATTATGTTTCTAAATGGGTGGAAGCTAAGACCATCGGAATAATGATGCTAAAATTACAATTAATTTTTTGAAAAATACTATTTTTCCAAGTTTGGTACGCCAATGGCTATAATAAGCGATAGAGGAACACATTTCATAAACCGAGTGATCGAATCGTTAATGAAGAAATTTAAAGTAACTCAAAGATTGCTACCGCTTACTATCCACAAACAAATAGATAAGCAAAAATATCAAATCGAGAAATTAAAAAATTCTTGAAAAAATTGTTAAACCGGACCGAAAGGATTGGAGTTTAAAATTAACTGATGCACTTTGGGCATATCAAACCGCTTATAAAAGTCCCATCAGATGTCACCATATCGACTTATTTTCGGTAAACCATGTCATTTACCGATTGAGTCAAAACATCGGGCTTATAGGGCCGTTAAACAATGTAATATGGACATGGATGCGGTTAGTGAAGCTCGGAAATTACAATTCAAGAACTTGAGAAAATTCGAAGAAATGCCTATGACAGTGCTAGGATATTTAAAAAAACAAAAGAATTTCGCGATAATAGAATTCTTTTAAAACTTTTTCTGTCGGGCAAAAGATTTTATTATTTAACTCCAAATTTAAACTTTTTTTAGGAAAGCTCAAATCAAAATGGCTCGGACCGTTTATAGTAACTCAAGTATTTCTTACGGTACTGTTGAAGTTGAAAATAACTCAGGAGTTCGATTTAAAGTCGATGGTCAAATATTGAAACCATTTTATGAAAATGCTCTGGTTGGTCTAGTTGAATAAATCAATTTAGAAGAACCCACACTCTGAAAAATCAGGTTATCGAGCTAACGACGTTAAACAAAAACGTTTGATGGGAGGTAACCCATTTCATTTTATTTCGTTTTATTTTCATTTTATTTTTAGCAAACTTTATTTCATTCAATTTATTTTATTTTATTTTATTTATTTATTTTTCCCTGAACAGATTTGATTTTTGATCGAATATTTAACGAAAGGGCAGTGTTTCACTCTGGAAGTAGGAGGCAGCGCACATTAGTATAACCCAACCCCAAGTGGCGCATGTTACTACCCTAATTTTTTCCCTCCTCTGTTGAAAATTCCAAGTTTGATGCTACTTTTGTTACAAATTTCTTTTTATGGACCCATTTTATCTATCACTATCCCTACCTTTACAATTTTAAACCAATCCCAACAATATATCATTCCACCTTTTTAATTTCACTAAAAATATAACTCTTTATTCTTCTTTTATATCCTACAAGTGACAAAAACTCCCAAACAACCCAACAATTTCTTTCTTCTTTCATTCCAGTCGAACGCCTCTCTACCTCCTTTTCTTTATTTCTTTCGATCGGCCACCACATCATAAACCCGAGATCGCGATCACTTTTTGTCATCATTCATCGCTCGTCGCCTCCTCCACACGCCGAATACTCACTTCTTTTCACCATGGTAAGAATACATAACCATGAGAACCAAGGAGCTCCACCACCGCTCAACCTTGGAGGCCACACCACAACAAAAGTGTTTTGTAGCGGCGTTTGGGGAGTAAACACCACAAAATTTTGGAATATAGCGGCATTTATAATACAAACGCCGCCAAATGATACTTTAGCGGAGTTTTTCCAACAAACGCCACAATAGAGTAGTAATTTGCGACGTTTATGGCACAAACGTAAAAGAGTAGTCATTTAGGCATTTGTATCCAAAAATGCCGCTATATAGTAGCATATAGAGGCATTTTAATACAAATGCCGCAAAAGAATTGGACATTAGTGGCATTTTCATAGAAACGCCACTAACTTAGATATATAGCGGTATTTTTTAATAAATGCCGCAACAAATAGTACTTTAGCGGCGTTTTTACAAAAAAGCATAATAGGGTTCACATATAGCGCATTTTGGTAACAACACCGCAAATGATTCGTACTTTAGTGGCGTTTGGACAAAAAACGCTGCAAATGTTTTAACATTAGTTGTGTTTCTATTTAAAACGCCGCAAAGTTACCCTTCAGTGGCATTTGTGTTGTTAAACGCCACAAAGTCTGTTTTAATTCTCCTCTAGCCCTAGCCATTTTTCCATCACGATTTTCCTTTCCCTCCCGCCGATTATAATTTACCCAGAGAACTACAGCAGCCATCTCCTTCACTGCGTCCAAATCCAACAGCTTGTTCTTAACCCTTCTTTCCCTTCGATTTCTCTCTGATTTGAGACCCGGATCAAAAACTTCGCGACGAAAAAGAGAAGCTTTTCGCGATACCCATGTTAGGCTTTCTTTCTCTTCATTTGTTTGCCCTTTAGTAGTTTATAAGTTCTTTCTTGTTTTGGTTGAGTTAGTTATAATCTTTTCGCGATACCCAACTTTGGTTTTGGTTTGTTTTCTAATTTTTAGTCATCTAGAAACTCAATTTATGGGGCATTCAAGAGAAACCATAGGATTAAATCGTGATCTTTGAGATCTTCCTCTAGATTAAAAGTTGAACCCTTGATTCTCTCATCGCCGTATCTCTAGCGAGTCTTCTTCCTCGGTTCAACTCCAGATTTTCTCTCAAAGAACTACACGACAATCTCGTGCTTTGGTTTGCTACCCTTTTGATTATCTTCACAGCTCATTCGATCTCTTCGGATTTAGTGGAATAGGGAAATTGGGTTTTCTTTTTTCAGCCGAGCTTATTCGGTGTTCTTGCCATGATTCTGATCGAGGGAAAAGTTGGTGTTTGAAGTGGTAACTCTGGTGATGAAAAAATGGGGGAAATGGAAATGCAGCTGCTCAGCACACTACAATCAACGCATTCAGGCATTAGGGAGTGGATTTGATGTCAACTTCGACACGAGGCTGTTATACTGTAAAGGTGTTGCAGGTTATAGGATTATCGAATCGAGGAACACGTTAGGGATGTCTACTTGGACGATCAACTTGTTCTGCACAATATTTCCAGAGATATCAAGAACTCCCAGGAGCTTATTGGCCGTCATAGTTCTAGGGTTTGTAATTTCATGAGGTAAAAATGTTGTGATTTTCTGGGTTTAGCTCAAAGTAAAGTTCGAGATTTCTTGCGAGGTTGTATTCTGTAAGAATTGATATTTGTCATTAGTGTTAATTGTTGGCCTAGAGTAGTAAATAGTTTCTTACATGGTATGTCCTATAGAAGTATACATGTAATGTTTGATTGTTGATGTTTGATTCCAATGATTTGCTTTGACTTGATTTCTTTCAAAATGATTTGTATTGATTTTAACAATTTCTAATTTTTTTTCTTAACTACCGACTGCAGATGGTGGAGTATTTTAATAAAAAAAAAGCAAATGTGTCTGGTAGTTTTCCACTTGGTAGTTTCAATTCTGCATTTAGCTTTACCGATTCGATAATATTGATTTCGTGGCCACGAAGATGCTCTCTGTAGATGGATTTTACATTCCACTTGCCAAGTTTGAGCTTACAATGTCCCAGTAGGTGTTGCAAGAAAGGTTAAACAAGCCGTCCCAATATCTTGGGATCCATTGTCCTTGGGAAGGTATGTACTATTTATTGGTTAATGTAAAATTCTTACAATATAGGTTCAAGTCCTAATTTTACTCTATTTTACAGTTTCATCGAAACTCTCGGGACACACGTCATCACTTCTGTAACTATGGTGGTAAAGATGAGATATACGTCAAACAACATCACTCTTCACCTTTATCTACCATGGAGATTAAAAACTATGTGCAGGATATTGGAAACGAGATTCTCTGACAATGAAATTCATAGAAGTTCAGGTCAAATCAATGAAAGGTAAGGCTATTCCACACCGTTTCTCTCATATTTTATCATCCTTCATTGTCCTTACTGTCTTGATATAATTTCTAAACTTTACAGGGTGTTGTTCCTAGATTATTCAACAGTCAAGGGATATACCCTCAACCTTCCAACGCGCATATCTTAATGGGAAAGAGGTATTTAGATGGCTTGTTGGTATTATTAGTGAAACTGGAAATCAATTTGCTTATGAATATTTGATATCTTTGGGGTGCTATTCTGTTACAGTTTACTGTTCGATCAGATAATGCAGCCACCCATGCTGTGGAATTAAGCTTTATTTTGGTGGTGGTTATTGTCATTGTTCCTACTGTTCCTCTTTAGTTTTTGTATGGCAATGATGTACAGTAATGACATCATCGATCATGATTAAGTGTACAGGAGAGGCTAACATGCATAGTTTATTGCTTTTAGTTGCCAAAAGATATTCGAGTATATCTTGCTTTAGGATTAGGTTTGGTGGTTCAGTTTTTTTATGGTTTAAAGTGGATATGCCATCTTGCCTCTGGTTGCCAAAAGACGTTATTTACATGATTTACCCTGGAACTCATTCTTTTTTGTATATCATTTACTCTTAGTCAATTCCAGATGTGTGAATAGATGTTTTTGCAGGATGTTACGATCATTTTTCGGAGGAGGGGAGGAGATGATCTGGAACAAAATCACACTCAATGGGTAAAAACCGTTCGTTCCTCTCCTGATGTCATTGAAATGACTTTCTATCCTATTACTGCTCTGCTTGACGGAGTAGCTGGAAAGGAGCATCTGGCTCGTGCCATGAGTCTTTATCTTGAATGTAATACAACCAATTCTTTGTCGTTTATCAGCTGCAACTTGTTCATTCTCATTAGTGGAGTTATTATCATTCTGTTAATGTTATGAACCATGTTTAACTGAACTTATATTATGTTAATGAAAACTTTTATTTATTATATTGGATTTGATGTTGCTTGTTATGGATATAGATTTTGATGTTATTGCTGTCATGTTTGTTGGATAATGGAACAGGTTGAAAAAATAGATTTAGGGTAATCGAACATAATTTTTAATGGTTAAATTATGCGTTATTTAGCGGTGTTGTAACAAAAACGCCATAATATACCATACATTTAGCGTGTTTGTATCCGAAAAAACGCCGCTATATACCATACCTTTGCGACGTTTGTATCAAAAACGCCGTAAAATCTCAACACCTTGCGGCATTTGCAAGAAAAACGCCGCTAAATCACAAGACATATTGCGACATTTGTGATAAAAACGCCACTAAATTCAACACCTATTGCGGCGTTTGTGGGAAAAACGCCGCTAAAAATTAACACGTATTGCGGTGTTTGTATGAAAAACGCCGCTAATGTCAACCTATTGCGGCGTTTTTCATTCACAAACGCTGCAAAACTTTAGCGGCGCTAATTTCAGCGGCGCTTTTTGCGGCGTTTTTCTCCAGTTATCGTCGATATCCAAGTGATTTCGACCCTTTAGCCACGTCACCACCTCCTCAACATGGTTCACGAAGGCCACAAGGATCACCACCGAGGACCCCAACGCGTGCACCCGAGACCTCTGCCTTCCCTCCATCGTTCGGTCTTTCCTCTTTCACCATCACACTGCCAGACCAGCACTACATGACCGTCCAATCCTTCATTACCAACGACCCCGATGTTTACTCCATGCCGTCAGGTTCGGGAACGCATTCAAAGCCGAATCGAGTCCCCACCATTTACTACACTTGAACAACCCAAGGTAAATTCTGAACCTGTCGATATTGAACCGTTACTAATGTGGCACCCTGTTTTGGCTATTCTAAAGATTTTAAGAACAATTCAATATTTTGAGTGGTAAACCACCAAAATCAAGCCCGCGTCTTCGTATGGACTCGCGCCTTCATCATCACGCCACTCATCCGGGCAGCCGCAACCTACGCCCTTTGTAGCCTGCTCTGATGAAATCGAAGGGCCACCAACGAAACGTTCAATCCTTTTAATGAAAGGAATTAATGGGACCGAACCTATTCGGTACCACCCGAGGAGTTGCTACAAGGATATCTCGATTTTTATGGTGATGACACATGGAGTTTTGATAGCATCTATCACCGTAGGTTTCAAGTGTGTAAGTATATTCCATCACATACTCCTTATTCAAATATTAGATGTGATACTTATTATGAATTGGTCTTTGAGTTCTATACTACTTTAGTTTTCTGCAGCGTCGTGCCATATCTATGAATACACCTAATATTATTGCTTTTTGGCTGCTAGGACAATATTTTAAGATATCGTTAAATGATTTCAACTTCTCTATGGGGTTCGTGACCAATGTCATGGACCATGAATATCTGAAATCTTTGCATGATATTCCACATGATTTTGACACTGATATGGCTTATGAAGCACTTACAGGATTGGCATACATTCAATTCGATGCACGCATTACTAAGGCGTGGCATATTCACGACCCCACTCTCTGTTACATACATTGGTTCCTTGCTTACAACTATTCCGGTCGTAATGATACTACATCTTTTTGAGTAAGGTTGAATTATTTTTCTTAGGTGTATGCAAACCAGATCGAATGTAAACTTAGGCTATTGGTATGCTCGAGCTTTTGCGCGA